>NW_004444035.1:6255355-6341222 GCF_000243295.1 Trichechus manatus latirostris | reverse complement strand
AGAATTTAGAGGGTTAATATGTTGTGGGGTTGTTAACCAATGTCATAAAACAACATTTGTGTACTACTGTTTCATGAGAAACTATTTGTTCTGTAAGCCTTCACCTGAAGTACAATAAAATATAAAAAATTAAAAAAAAATAGTACATGTGAGGAGTGTGCTTCTTAGTTCAATCAGATATACTAGATCAAATGGGCAGCTCCTGTCTGGAGGTAGTATAGATATAATCCTGTTGCCATAGGGAGCCTATAGAACAGAGTAGAACTGCCCCATAGGGTTTCCAAGGAGCAGCTGGTGGATTCGAACTGCTGACCTTTTGGTTAGCAGCCAAGCTCTTAACTACTGTGCCACCAGGGCTCCGTATTATAGATATAGATAAGATTAAATGCAGAGATTGGGAACAACTTGTACTTCGTGGCCTCATAATTACCCAGGTGGCTCCCGAGTGCCAAGTTTGAACAACACTGATTTGCTCGCTTGACTTTCCTTGTGTCCAACAAAACAGGTATCTCGTAAGCACAATGATTGTGCTGAGCATGTCTTCAGAACTTAAAGGCAATCCTACCAGCATTTCTTCACAAGAAGTGCACAGAGCTAGCACTGTTCCTTCACTGAAGCAGAACACTTAGCAATTTTCTTTTCACCTCCAAAAGGAAAAAACAAACCTGAATGTGGTATATAATAATGAAATAGTGATGTTTGAAAGGAGACATTTTCCTTTGCTGCGGTTTGGCCACGCACACCCAGCACAAAGATAACACAGAACTCTATGGAGCACCATTGGTAGAGAGCACAGGTTTAGAAATTTTAATCAGCTGGGAGGGAACCGTTCCTGAGGAATTCTAACAGGGGCCATATAAATAAAGGTTGTCTCATGAATAAGTATATATGTCCAACATATATGTTTTGTGTATTTGCTTCTTTTGAAGTCCTTGTTCCCTGTTTCTCTGCATTTATCTGACCCATCCCATTTTTCAAGGGATTTAGAATCTTCCTTCTGTAATTACTCAATTTCAAGAGATTATTGCTCTTCTGAGTGGTGCCTTGCTCCTTTCTCTTCATATAAAACATTGGACAGTAATGTTTTTCCCTTTTTCTTATTGTTATACTTTAAGTGAAAGTTTACAATTCAAGTTAGTCTGCCATACAAAAATTTATACATACATCGTTATGTGACCCTCATCGCTTTCCCTCTACTGTGACAGCACACTCCTCCTTTCTACTTCTGATTTCCCATGTCCATTCAACCAGCTCCTGACCCTCTCTCCCTTCTCATCTCGCCTCTGGACAGCAGCTGCCCATTTAGTCTCATGAATCTACTTGAGCTAAGAAGCACACTCTTCCTGAGTCTCATTTTATGTCGCATAGTCCAGTCTAATCTTTGTCTGAAGAGTTGGCCTCGGGAATAGTTTCAGTTCTGGGTTGACAGAGTGGACAGTAATATTTTATTGTATTTTTATTATGAAAGCTACTCTACTTAATATAGGAAACATAAATGCCTAAAAAAAGTATGAAAAAATATAATTCATATTTCTATCATATTTCTTTCCAGTATCTTTTGTTGTTGTCAATTTTTTCACATAAGTATCATGCAAGCTTCATACCACTGGGCATTCAAGTGGTTCACTAGCATCCTGAGCTGTTGCTCATTGTTGGGAGACATGTATGGAAGTGGTTCACAAGCATTGTCTTGGATCTACACCAGTGGAAACCTGTTTGCGTCTCCCACTCTGTGCAGACTGTAGTTCTTTCTGACAAAGAGGATTTAGCTTCCACAATCATGAGCACAGCTGCCAATCATTCATCTTTATAGAGGCCGAGGAGGGCAGAAGCAGCAGCTCAATTAAGTAGCGTGAATTTTGTTGAGCAAACTGCAGGGAAGCAGATCCATAGCACTCAAAGATAGCGCGAGGAAAACAGCGCCTAAGAAAAGACTTTGACTCGGGAATTAGAGCTCTAACACAAGACACAGATATTTCAGGAAACACGACAATGTCTGAGGTAAGAAACAAGGGATGCTCAGACCGGCCCTAGTCCCTTAGCCTCGGAGGTTAAGAGTTACCACCATTATTTTATAAGTGAGAAATGCAATTATCTCAGAATTACTATCCTTTCAATTATTTTGCATGTAGCGAACTACATGAACCGCATAAAGCTCTCATTTCGGAGCATTTGTTCAATCGCTCACAACAAATACATCTGTGCTGTTTTATGAAATTCTGACTTGATTCCTGTTTGTATTTTTGTATAAAACACTGATACCTGGTATCTTATGCCTAGAGTAAGAAAACCAGGTAAGGATTTTCCTTAAATAGTTCTAACTAAGTGTGTTGGATGTTGTACTTTTATTGTTATCTTAGTCTTCATGTGACACCTATTCTATTATAAATTTCATTTTTACACATTGTTATAGCTCTTCCACTGCCTAGAACAAACTGTGGGAAGGTTCTCAATAAATGTTTTTAGTGTCTTTTGGATTTACGTTCTTGTAATGGAAGTAAAGACATCGCACACCATTTTACTCTTAGCTTCCTTTTAGAAATGTTGAGAACATTACCAACATGATATTGTAGTGCTACCTTCCCACACTGGTCTCTGCTCCATCCCGGCCATAGCTCACATCTTTATCTTTCCACTGTTGGTCTGCTGTTAGAGTTTTTTTATCTGGTCTGCCTGTGTTTCGCCTGTTCTACCCTCACATATCCTCCAGGGTCAGTTTTCTTTAACAAGAATCCTTTCTATAGTGTCTACATCAACAGTAAAGAAATGTGGTCATCTGTTCTGCCATAGTATGGAAAAGAGCATGCAGCACTTAAAGGAGACTTGGAGTCCGTTGCAGCCTTTTCTTTGGTCTTGGTTACTATTCAGACTGTTCAAAATTCTGTTCCATAATCACATCAAAAATGCCTCTGATTTATGATTTCAACAAAGAAATTCCATTTAGTCCTTCAGACTCTAATTACAATTACATGAGAAATGTACCAGAAAATTTTTTTATTCCTTTTATTTCCATGATCAATTTAGCAGCTGTTTATATAAAGAGGACATGTGAAGTCATCTTATTGATCTTAACCACGAACATATGATAGAGCACTTGTTAGTTTATACAAAAGCCAGCCAGAAACTAGGGAATGGGGCTATCAGACAAAGCATTTTAAGTACCTTGCATATTTTAGGAAGAAAATTGAGACATACTAAGCCACATTAGACATTTTTAAGATAAATTTGTACAGCAAAATTTCAAGGATAACCATCAAGAAAATAGAAATAGACTCTAAAAGTTTTCAAAACCAGTGGAGAGAAGAATGGAATAAGAAGACAAAAATCTCTATCCAAAAGTAGGCAAGAAAGAATAGCAAAAGAAGCATAGAACAAACTGGAAAAAAAAAGTAAAGCACAAGGTAATATGTTAGAAATAAACATAATTGGAAAGGATTGTCAGATTGTATCTAAAAAATTAAAAATCAAGATAAACATTCTTTACAAGAGACAAAGCTGAAACAAAAGATGCAAAGATGTTGAGAGTAAAAGATAGAAAAATATTTATAATGTAAATAATACTTAAAGGTTACAATAAAAAGATTCAGTTCACTTTGTTCTACTAACAGTAACTGAAGAAGAAATGATATATCTACCATTATCTTGGAAAATTCAGAATACCTTTCTAATTAATAATACAATTAGGTAAGAAGTAATTAAGAACCTGGAAATTGAGAAACAGAATTAACAAACTTGATTTATGGAGGAGCCCTGGTGGTACAGCGGTTAAGCGTTTGGCTGCTAACCAAAAGGTTGGCAGTTTGAATCCACCAGCTACTCCTTGGAAACCCTATGAGGCGGTTCTACTCTGTCCTACAGGGTTGCTATGAGTTGAAATCGACTTGTTGGCAATGGGTTTTTTTTTTTTTTTTTTTTAGAGAACTTTGCACCCCACAGGGAACTTATATTCGTCTTAGGACGTATGGTATGTTTTCAACAATGAACTACTCATTAGTTCTTACGAGATATTTCCATTGTTTATCTCCTTCTATTTAAAGTATACCAGCTACTGGTTATGTTACCAAGTCCTGATCTTAAGATTCCTTCCTCTGGGTATGTGTAAAAAATGTATTCTAACAAACTATTTATTTTAAACCATAGGATACTGAATTCCAAATTTCTGCGTATGTACATTGTAATGTATCATTTTCTGGAAGAATGAGAAGATATTTTACCTTGAATTAAAGTAATATTTCTCAATGTCTGAGAATGCTCCCAATCTTTCAGTCTGAGGTCATTTGTGATGTTATTCAATAGTTTCACTTCTCCTTTTATTTCCTGTTCCAGATGCACTTGTTCTTCTTTCATAGACATGATTTCTGCTGATGCATTATACACATGCTCCTCTAATTTTCTGATTTCCTAAAAAACGTAAGCCACCAACCACAATTTTTGTTACGTGCATAATTATCAAATGTATAGGTTCAAAAAACCCCTGGAAATTCAAATTTTAAAAAATAGGTAACACTACAGAAATAGCATGGAAAAAGAATACGGAAATTAGAGAACTTCAAAATGTAATTGTTTAGTTCTGATACATTTCCTTTTTTTGACTAAATGAATGTATACACTCTGCCCAAAATTAGTTGAACACATCTAAGTTATGCTTCTATTCTCTAATACAAATATCAAAAAACTAAAAAAATTAAATTAAACTAAAAACTTGCCAAATTGTTTGCAATTTATCTTGAAGTGAAATTTCTTCATGTGGTTACTTAGAGGGGCAACATATTCCTATCCTGTGAATATAATTTATTTATGAATTAAACTGTTTTATAATAATAACAAGACTTTCCTATCACAATTCTCAGTAGTACTGAACAGTAAGAATAACGTAGTTTTCAAGTATATACATATTTTGTGCATATTTATATGCATGCACATATATATATTTATAGAGTAGTAATAAGAGCAAAGAGAATACTATATTCTGGACTGTGGTTTTATATTTTATTCAATAATAATATTTAGGATATTTTAGTATTATTAGAGACTGCCTTATTTTCAATAACTTAATGGTATGATATTAATTTTTCATAGTTTGAGATTTCTATTGATAAAAGTTTTGAGCTGTGCATTTTTTAATAAACAATTTTAAACAATGCTTCAATGAACACAATTCCATACATTTTTACATATTTGTACAAGTGCTTCTATAGGACAGCTTCCTGGAAGTGGATTTGATCAAAAGGGCTAAACATTAAAATTTTTGTTCAATATTGCCACATTGTCCTCCAAATATATGCAACTAGTTTTTTTATCTTACTAAGTGCTTAAGGAGTGACTATTCACTCAAATACAAGGCACCATCATTCTAAGTTTACAGCGTAATTGTAGATCTATCATAAATCATTGCTGTTTACTCTCCTTTTCAAATTGTAATGACCTTAAGCATTCAGTCATAATTTTTTAGCAACTTATATTTTTCTTTATTACTTTTTCTGTTAGGTCCTTCGCTTGACTTTCTCTTGGGGGTGTTGGGCTTTCTTTTTCAGATATACCAAACCTTCTAATTTCTTCTGGCTATGTTTTCTGCCTCTTTGTTCTACTTTTAGCCCATCCTCGATCTTCATGGTATGCTTTATTCTTTCATAATTATTTCTATGTTTAACTGTGGATGGATTCTCATTTCCCATTCAAAAACCAGTGATGTTTGTTCCTTAGTCCAGGTGTGAAGAGCAAATTACACATTCCTGGACAGAACAAGACAAGCTGGGGTGAGAGGATGCGGGCAGCTCTGCTGTCGAACCTTTGGAAAGACACGAGAGTAAGTCCAGATTGGCCACATTGGCTTCCACCGCTCTAACTCTACCTTTCTCACCCCCAACTTTGCTCTAGAATAGGATATCGCCACATCCATCTCCTCTTTCCATGATCCTTTGGTGTTTTCTGTACGATATGGTCATACAAAATTAAAATACCTTAAGTCTGTTATATCCAATGGGGTGGAGGGGAATCCCCCTTTTGCCAAGAGTCCTGGAGAAGGTACTGGGTAAATTCATTTGACACTTTTTAGTAAGGTTACCAGAGGAGTAAACAGGATTATGTTGAAACATGGTTTGCAACTTTCACTTTCCTGAACTGCCTGAGGAGACAGGATCTGCTGAATGTATTCAATCCCAGCATGCGACCTTCCAATACAAAACACCTTACCTCTTGTTGTTTAAATGTATTCTCTTGAACTTTGCCATTCAGCGTTTCTGTCCTGAGCAGTAAATCAAGCAATGTGGTATTCAGGCTCATTAAGGACTTGGAGATTTCCTCTATTGCATTTCCATGTCCATGCACTGAGGAAACTAAGGTACTTAGCTGGAAAAGAACATCATTAAACCTCTGATCAGTTGTCACACTGAAATTCTGGAAATGCTCTGAGTCTATAAGGTTGGTTTCCGTATCTGCAATATAGTGGATTCTCTTCTCCAGGATGCTCATGTGTTCCATAACAATTTCTCGAAATCTTGTTTCACCTTTGCTGTCATTTTCTTTTCCTGTGAGACTTGTAGATATACCATTTGTATTAATTGAACCAGCTGTGCAATTTTTCATGTCCCACTTCAGGAGTTGAGCTGCATATTTAATTAAAAAGAAACAGAGTTGTGGTCTGTATTCTCACATGTATACACCATTTACTTCCATATCATTCCTTTCCATTCCATTCCATTCCATTCCCCCATTCCAAAATTTTGAACGCTATCCTAAATCAAGTATTCATATTAAATATACATTGTGTGACCCACACTAAGCATATTACCTAGAGGGAAACAAATAACCTCCCTTTCTTACTTTACATGAGAATTTCTTCCAGGATTAAATTATTGTTATTATTTTTCTGAATTGCTGCTTACATGAATCTTTTGGAACATTGCATCTGACTTAGCTAGTTAGAGAAAATTCTGCAGATTATGGAGAACATTGTAGTAGCTTATCCCATAGGACTGTTGTTAGAATAAATGAGATAGTGCTTAACACAGTCTCTGAAGTGAACATGTCAAGTATGTGAACTGTTCTGAAGAAAAATGATAATAATGGCAAAAACAATATGGAGGAAAAGGAGAAGCAGTGTTAGCCACTGTATGGATGAAACGTTTGCTCAGCTCCCTTATCTTATAGCTGAAGCTTGCAGGCCTAATTCTAGTTGGTGGGGAAAGAAATTGGGTAATAAATTTTTTTCACTTAAAAATATATTTTTCCTAAAATTTCCTTGCTTACTATAAAATGCATATTAATTGCAGAAAATTTTAGAAAAGATGGATTATATCAAAAAAATGAACCATTACTCTCATTCTCTTGAGGTAAGCACTATTCACTTTTTGGCTCTTTGTTGCCACTCTCATATTGTTCTTATAAAAACAAGATTATATTTTATATACGATTTGGAAGCTACTTTTTATTTAATCCTATATAATAAATACGTTTCATATTACTTAATGTTGTTCTGTAAAAATGCATTGCATTCGATGTATGATCAACCAGAATTTACCAACATTTAGTGTGCTTCTGTTTTCACTAATATATGCAATGCTTTGATGAATAATCTTGTAGCTAATTGTTTTCTGAAGAGAAAAAATTATTAAATGGAATTTGGGGACATACTGAGCTGCTGATACATATTTCCAAATGGGCATATGTTCTCCAAATAAGCTAATGATCCTGCTGAAAGGATCTAGTGGAATACACAACAGTTTCAAAAAGATGGAAAACATAAACATTGACCTCTCAGATAAAGATAATTCATGATTACGCACAATGAAGAAAATGTTAAACATTATTTTATCACTTATCAGTGATTGTTAAGACTTTGTTGGTTTTCCGTATTTCTATATACCTCAAAACAAATCCATTGCAGTCGAGTCAATTCCAAATCATAGTGTCCCTATAGGACAGAGTAGAACTGCCCCATAGGGTTTCCAAGGAGCAGCTGGTGGATTTAAACTGCCAACCTTTTGGGTAGTAGCCATAACTCTTAACCACTGTGCCCCCGGGGCTCCATATTTCTATATATCTCCCTATATTTGTACTTTTTGTCTACATCTGTATCTATATCGTATTCATATTAGGTTGAACACATGAGATTTCCATATTTGACCATTATTATAAAAAGAATTTCGTTCTGTTGGACATACAGTCGCTTTGAGTTGGAACTGACTTGACGGCACCTAACATAAAAAGAATAACTTCATGTGGTTTAAAATAATCTGTGTATACAGCTATGCCTCAGTCTATTGGTTTTCTTAGTAAAAATGAGATAGAATAGTACCAGCTTTATAGGTTTTTGAGGATTATTTGAGATAACACATTTAAATCAGTTAGTTCCAACCCTAATTTAAGGTACCTGTTACATAAATGAGACCTTGGTGTTTAGGCAGGATCAAGCTGCCTGGTTTTGGAATCTAGCTCTGCCTCCTCCATCACTGACTGGGTTCCTCTGAGCAAGTTACCTGTCCTCTCTTAGCTTAGGTTTCCTCCCAGTAATAAAAGTAATGGTGCTGCTGAGGACCGGATGAGATCAGGCATGTACATCACATAAGCATAACCCTGACTGGTACTCATTAGAATCCTGAAGTGCTTTACATATGCAAGGCAGGGAGCCCAGGTGGCACAGTAGTTAAGGGCTCAGCTGCTAACTGAAAGTCAGCTGTTTAACCCCAGCAGCTGCTCCGCAGGAGAAAGATGTGGCGGTCTGCTCCTATGAAGATTACAGCCTTGAAAACCCTATGGGCAGCTCTCCTTTGTCCTATAGTGTTGCTGTAGACCAGAATCCACTGGACTGCTGCAGGTTTGGTGGTTTTTGTATTTTTGAAAGAAACAGAGCCAGTCACCAGCTTATTGACTCCAACTCATGGTGATCCCACGTGTGTCAGAGTAGAACTGTGTTCCACAGGGTTTTCAATGGCTGAGTTTTTGGAAGTTCATCACCACATCTTTGTTCCAAGTCACCTGTGGGTAGACTCGAACTTCCAACCTTTTGGATAGCAGTTGAGCATATTAACAGTTTGCACCAACCAAGGGATTCTTATACATATAAGACATTCTCTTAATTATGGAGTCTGCTGTATTCACTACCTTTTCTTAAAGAAGCTGATGACTGTTGCTATTATTATAAGAATTTAAGTATTGTATTATATATGCAATTAAATCCTAATAAAAGAGCATATTCTATCACATTTTTCCAAGTTTCCTTCTTTTTTAAAGTTAATTTGTGTTAATAAAATATATGTAGTAATATTTGGAATGACCCACAATATTAATATCTACATATTAAGTGTGCATTATTTTAGACTTCCAAATGATCGATCAGTTGTAAGGATGCCCCAGGACCGGGAGTGTTTCATTCTGTTGTACATAGGGTTGCTATGAGTCAGAATTGACGCAAGGGCACTTATCAACACCAGCAGTTCATTGATAAGGAGCCCTGGTGGCACAGTAATTAAGTGCACCACAAGGTTTAAACCCACCAGCCTTTTAGGTAGCAGTTAAGAACACAGGCTCTGGGATCAGCTCATCTGGGTTAGTAGTTTTGGCCCTGTCCTTTAAAAGCTGTGACCTTGGGCAAGTTACTTAATCTTCCTATGCTTCTAGTTCACCAGCTATATAAATTGGATATCAATAGTTAGTGTTTGAACAGTTAAGTGAGCTAATAGATGTTAAGTGCTTAGAAGCTTCCTGTCACATAAGCTTTAGCTTTTATTGTTATTAATATTTTGGATTGAAATCTGTGACTTAAGCATCTATAAGCGCAATATTGACAACAATGGAAAATTAATATTGTGTAATATCAAAAATATTCTGGGCTTGGGTGTTCCCACGCATACTAGTTCTGTGCTTTGATTTACTAGTCGTATCACTCTAACTGCCCACTCATATAATTTTACTTTCAGTGGTAGAAAAAATTCTATGTCATATGGGTACAGCAAATATTTTTCACAGTATGGAATTGGAGGACTTGATTTGATGGAAGGTCATGTGACCAAGAGTCTTTATTTAACATCAAGTTCAACATGAGTTGATGGAAAGGATACATTTTGCTTATAGGTTTAAAAACACAACATTGCTCGTTTCCTCGGACCTTAAGTGAAAACTAATTTATTCGGTAGTTTCTTTAAAACTGGTTAATTCTGTATTATAAATCTAGGTAAAAAATATCAGAGATCATATTTTCACATATTCATTTCTTTCATTAATATTGGAGACATAGATTTTGTAACTTTTCTATTTCAAAGTGACCAACTTTGAGGGCTTGTGAAAAAAAGTACAGAGAGGGTTATTTTGATTCTATAGATCATATTTACTCTTTCATGTAGGCAGTATCTTCTCCTAGCAAAAATTTATATTGCTTGGAGCTGCAGAATCCTCAGTATTTCAGTAATAATTTATAAACATTAATCATAGATTATATCTTCCTGACACGTGACATTATTATGTTGTAGTGTGAAAGGCATCAAGCAGCTTCTTTAAGAAAAGGTAACACATGGAGTATACTTTATAATTAAGATAATACATTTCAATGTACAAGGGACTTTAAATTTGAATAGAGCTTTTATGTATATTTTATTTTACCCATCAACTCAGATTTGGCAAAACAGTAATTTCTATCATTTTAACGATACATTTGTAAATTTTTTTGATCTCATGTAGAGAGATATATTACATTTTAGTTACTTTTTGAAAAATATTCTGATATACAACTTATTAAGATGTAAACCCACATTCAGTTGCTTATCATTCATGCATAAAACACAGAGTGGGTTTTGCTTTTTGGGTGAATCTGGGTGATTTAATGTGAACTTAAACGATTCCAAAATTTTTAGCTTCTTCTCAGTCTTAAAAGGTAGCTATCGGAGCCCTGGTGGCGCAGTGGTTAAGAGCTATGGCTGCTAACCAAAAGGTCGTCAGTTTGAATCCACCAGCAACTCCTCTGAAACCCTATGGGGTAGTTCTACTCTGTTCTGTAGGGTTACTATGAGTTGGAATCAACTCAACGGCAATGGATTTGGTTTTTTGGGGTTTTTTTTGTAGTTTTAGGAAACAAAACCACTTCAGACCAATCATTGTCAACCTAAGAACAAATGTGTTGACTTAGTAGTGTTTTCTAATAGCCCAGGGATTGTAAACGTGGTTAGAACCCTAAATTCTTTGCAGCCTTCTCTCTGCATTCTGTGCGGGGCTATCAGAAGTTGCGCTGTCTGGGGTTGGCTCTGAAGTTGACCCAACTGGCTTAGAGCTAATGATCCTCTACAACAAAAATTTTTCTGGTATGCATTTTAAACTTCAGACAGCATATAGATAAATAACATACAGATAGCTTCAGCTCATCAGGAAGTTAAACTGTTTCACGCCAGACACATTAGGTTTTTTTTTTGTTTGTTTGTTTTTTTCTTAGGTGACTGTAGTTTCGTTGGTTGGTTGGCTGGCTGAGGTATTTTTGTTTTTGTTTATTTTTAATGGCCAAAATAGGCATTAATTTTTACCCGTAAAAAAACTTTTCCTAGCTAAAATTATGGCAACTCTGTGTTTGGTGGTGGTTTTTTAATTGGCTGACTACACTGTGGTATGAAAACTCAATTATCCTGGGAGACAGTAGAGCGGAGTGTAGGAGTCAGAATTCATGGGTGGGAGGCCGAGTTCTGCCCTCTCGGTCTGTTTCCTCATGTGTCTAGTGAGGAAAATTACAGTCTCTGCTCAGAGGGTAATTGTAAGAGTGTATTAAGATAATCTGTGAGAAGCTTACAGCCCAGAGACAGGAACAGTGTAAATGCTCAAAAATGCTCGTTACTGTTTCAGTATTTCCCATTGTTGCTTTCATTATCATTTCTCTCTTAGCAGAATTTTGGCTCTGTCTTAAAATATTCTTTAAAACCTCCCCTTAGCAAAGGAGCTTAGGCCTTCTACTGAGGAGCATTTTAATGTTAGATCCATTAGTATGCACATGAACATTTATCTTACTCCCAGCCTATCTCGTTAGAGCAAATGGCTGACACTTTACCAGTCATAGAGAAGAGGAGAACTACCCACCAAAAATCCACTGCCGTCCAGTCGATTCGAACTCACAGTGACCCTATAGGACAGGACAGAGTAGAATTGCCCCATAGGGTTTCCAAGGCTGTAAACCTTTATGGAAGCAGACTGTCATATCTTACTCCTGTGGAACAGCTAGTGGGTTCAAACTGCTAACCTTTCAATTAGTGGAGCACTTTAACCACTGTGCCACCAACCTACCCCTGAAGAAACCCTCAAATTTACCCCCACTTCAAGCCAGACTCTCCAAAGAGCCATATCTGAAGGACATCAAGCTGAGCCCAAGTAAAAGGTTCTTTTTACTTTTTTCTCCCAGAGGATGTTCATTAGATTATTTTGAAAGCTATTTTAAATAATAATCCTATGAAACATGTGGCCATATAAACTGTAAGGACATTGCTGAGGTGTAGGTCATTAGTTTATAAGCCCTCTTCTTCACGAAGACTCACAGGAATAGTTGTCTCTGCTCTCAGTACTAGAAAAGCTTCTCATGAGAAAACTGGCTTTTTATATTATAGGAATTTTAATGTAAATGATCAGGTTTACGTCTTCAACTAGCACTAGAATACTTATCATCAAATCTGTGACCCACTGCTAGAAGTATATAGGACTTTAGGGGATAATTTTTTTTGAAATGGTCTGGTTCATTACATTTTACCTTTACATATCTATATTTTTATCTTACTCTTCTTACTTAATTAAATTTTAAATCTCTAGTTATATTGTTACTACCAAGCCTCTTGGAACAAAACAGGAGGCAAACTAAAAACAGGTTCTCATTTATCCCTAAGAAGCAAAGGGAAAGTCACAGGAAAATCCAATACAGTTGTCACTACTGATGTTTGATTATCCATTCACAAAACATTCATGAGAAGTTTACTATTCTCCGCAAATCGTACTTGTCTCATTTTTGGCATCCGTTGATAAATTTCAACCTCGATACTAACACATGGAAACATGAATTTTATTCTATGTGTTTCATCCACCACTCGTCTGTCAGTCTGTCCTACTGTGGTGGCTTGCATGTTGCTGTGATGCTGGAAGCTAAGCCACCAGTATTTCAAATACCAGCAGGGTCACCCATGATGAACAGGTTTCAGTGGAGCTTCCAGACTCAGACAGACTAGGAGGAAGGACCTGGTGATCTACATCTAAATAAAAAAAAATTAGCCCGTGGAACCGTTATGAATAGAAGTGGAACATTGTCTGATATAGTGCTGGCAGATGAGCCCCTCAGGTTGGAAGGCATTCCACTCAAAATAGGACTGGGGAAGAGCTTCCTCCTCAAAGTAGAGTAGAATTTAATGATATGAATGGAGTAAAGCTTTCAGGACCTTCATTTGCTTAAGTGGTATGACTCAAAATGAGAAGAAAGAGCTACAAACATCCAGTAATAATTGGAACGTGGAATGTACAAACTATCAATCTAGGAAAATTAGAAGTTGTCAAAAATGAAACGGAACACATAAACATCGACATCCTAGGCATTAGCGAGAATGGACTAGTACTGACCATTTTGAATCAGACAATCATATGGTCTACTATGCCAGGAATGACAACTTGAAGAGAAACAGTGTCACATTCATTGTCAAAAAGAACATTTCAAAATCTACCCTGAAGTGCACCTCTGTCAGTGATAGGATAATATACATATGCTTATAAGGAAGACCAGTTAATACAACTATTATTCAAATTTATGCACCAACCGCTAAGGCCAAAGATGAAGAAACTGAAGATTTTTACCAACTTCTGCAGTCTGAAATTGATCAAACATGTAATCAACATGCATTGATAAAGTACTGGTGATTGGAATGTGAAAGCTGGAAATAAAGAAGAAGGATCTATAGTTAGGAAATATGGTCTTAGTGATAGAAATGACACCAGAGATCACATTATAGAATTCTGCAAGACCACTGACCTATTCATTGGAAATACTTTTTTTCAACAACATAAACAGTGACTGTATACGTAGACCTTGCAGATGGAATAAGCAGGAATCAAGTTGACTACATCTGTGGAAAGAGACTATGGAAAAGCTCAGTATCATCAGTCAGAACAAGGCCAGGGTCCAGCAGCAGAACAGACCATCATTTGCTCAAATCAAGTTCAAGTTGAAGCTGAAGAAAATTAAAATAAATCCACAAGAGCCAAAGTACAACGTTGAGTATATCTCATCTGAATTTAGAGACTGTCTCAAGAATAGATATGATGCATTGAACACTAATGACCAAAGACCAGATGATTTGTGGGATGACATCAAGGACAACATACATGAAAAAAGCAAATGGTCATTAAAAAGACAAGAAAGAAAAGAAGGCCAAAATGGATGTCAGAAGAGACTCTGAAACTTGCTCTTGAACATCAAGTAGCTGAAGTGAATGGAAGCAATGATGAAGTAAAAGAGCTGAACAGAAGATTTCAAAGGGCAGCTTGAGAAGACAAAGTGAAGCATTATAATGACATGTGCAAAGACCTGGAGATAGAAAACCAAAAGGGAGAACATGCTCACATTTCTCAAGCTAAAAGAACTGGAGAAAAAATTCAAGCTACAAGTTGCAATATTGTAGGATTCTATGGGCAAGATATTGAACAACATAGGAAGCATCAAAAAAAGATGGAAGGAATACACAGAGCCATTGTACCAAAAAGAATTGGTCGACGTTCAACCACTTCAGGAGGTAGTATATGATCAAGAACCAATGGTATTGAAAGAAGAAGTCCAAGCTGTACTGAAGGCATTGGTGAAAAACAAGGCTCCAAGAATTGACAGAATACCAATTGAGACGTCTCAACAAATGGATGCAGCATAGGAAGTGCTCACTCGTCTATGCCAAGAAATTTGGAAGACAGCTACCTGGCCAGCTGACTGGAAGAAATCCAAATACTTGCCCATTCCAAAGAAAGGTGATCCAACAGAATGTGGAAATTATTGAACAATACAATTAACATCATACGCAAGTAAAATTTTCCTGAAAATGATTCAAAAAATGTTTGAAGCAGTACATCTATAGGGAACTGCCAGAAATTCAAGCCAGATTCAGAAGAGGACATGGAACCAGGGATATCATTACTGATGTCAGATGGATCTTGGCTGAAAGCAGAGAATACCAGAAAGATGTTTACCTGTGTTTTATTGACTATGAAAAAACATTCAACAGTGTAGATCATAACAAATTATGCATAACATTGCAAAGAATGGGAATTCCAAAACACCTAATTGTGCTCACGAGGAACCTGTACATAGACTAAGACACAGTTGTTCAGGCAGAACAAGGGGATACTGTGTGGTTTAAAGTCAGGAAAGATGTGCATCAAGGTTGTATCCTTTCACCACATTCATTCAATCTGTATGCTGAGCAAACAATCTGAGAAGCTGGACTATATGAAGAAGAATGCAGCATCAGGATTGGAGGAAGACTCATTAACAACCTGCAGTACGCTTGCTGAAAGTGAAGAGAACCTGAAGCACTTACTGATGAAGATCAAAGACTGCAGCTTTCAGTATGGATTGTGCCTCAACATAAAGAAAACAAAAATCCTCACAACTGGACCAGTAAGCAATGTCATTATAAATGGAGAAAAGATTGCAGTTGTGAAGGATTTTCATTTTACCTGGATCCACAATCAAGGACCATGGAAGCAGCAGTCAAGAAATCAAAAGATGCATTGCACTAGGCAAATGTGCTGCAAAAGACCTCTTTAAAGTGTTAAAAAGCAAAGATGTCACTTTCAGGACTAAGATGCGCCTGACCCAAGCCATGGTGTTTTCAGTTACCTCATATGCATGTGAAAGCTGGACAATGAATAAGGAAGACATAAGAGAGTTAATGCCTTTGAATTATGGTGTTGGTGAAGAATATTGACTATACCATGGACTGCCAGAAGAATGAACAGGCCTGTCTTGGAAGAAGCACAGCCAGAATGCTATTTAGAAGCGGCGATGGTGAGACTTGCATACTTTGGACATTTTATCAGGAGGGATCAGACCCTGGAGAAGGATATCATGCTTGGTAAAGTAGAGAGTCAGCAAAAGAGAGGACCCTCAACGAGATGGATTGACACAGTGGCTGCAACAATGGGCTCAAATATGGCAACAATTGTGAGGAGGACATAGGACCAGGCAGTGTTTCATTTTGTTGTACAAGGGTCGCTATGAGTCGGAACCTACTCAACGGCACCTAACAACAACAACAATAACAAAGGCTATGATTCATGGTGAGGATGTATAGACTCAAATGCTAAAATTTTAATAATCAATAGCAATCACCTCAATAATTTAAAATCACTAAAATGGAAGAATTTTTTTGTGTTTTTTTCAGTAACAATAATACGTATACTATTCCGGATATTTCAGGGAAAGATTAAATTTAGAACTAGCAAAGATATTTTAAATTATAATGTAAACATTTATTGTCTATGCCTATTATGCAAAAATAGTTTTCTTTTCCAGTTCCATCTCAATAGCTTTGTAGTAAGATAATTTTTAAGATTTGACTACAAGGTAATATAAAATAGGAAAAAAAAAATCTAACAGATACCAAAAATGAGGAAATGTTTAAGGATTAATTTCCTTTTAGATATTTTTACTTTAATTATTTTACTTCTGAAAACAACTAAATCTTAACTGTATATTAAATCTTTCCCTTTGGTTGACATTTTTGCACATTATAGAGATAGAAACATGTCCACTCACCCATCCACACACCCACCACCACACCCGTACATTTTCTTTCATGCTGCTAGACCCAGAAAAAAAAATGATAGATTTTAGAGTATTTTACTTTTAAAAAAATCTACCCTTTCCACTTAAGTTTTCAGAATCTATTTTTTCATTTAATCAATTTGAGGAAAACTTTGTAATGTGAAGTTTTCCTTATGAATCTACCACATGCAAAAGACAGTTATTTCTTTGCTTCTGCAGTAAATAATCACAGGTTAGTTGCTGAGTTGCAGAACTCTAGAATACAGTACCTGCCACTATTCCGATGACTGGTATGAGAAGTGCAAACACAAGGAGATAAAGAACAATCAACGCAGCTTTGAAAGACTTCAGTTTCTCTTGAAGAGTAGGGCCATTTTTAGGATCTAAAAAAACAAAAGCATAAGCCACTGTTAGAAAGCATTGGCTATCGTATGTTCTGGGTTAAAATAAAAATTTTCATGTAACTTAATACAACCATGAATTTTTCAAACATTTCCACTTTGACTAAACTTTGGAATGGATCCCTGAAGCCCATTCTCTGGGTATTTCAAGATACATTCATAACAATAACCTTTTAGCATTATGCACTTATGTGGAACAGTAGTTCATGTAATGGGATGCTAAATGAGGTAGAGATAAATCAGTAGAGACTGGAAACTTAATAGACGAGATGACCTTTCTCTGACTAAGTGAGTAAAACATCTATTCCAAAATTCTTCCGTATGACTTTCGTTTTTATTGTTCAATTAAAAAAAAAAAGGAGTGCAATTTGATTTCAGGTTGCAAACTCCTAAATAAATTTTAGACATTGTTCAATAATATTCTATGTGGGATTAAATGGAAAGAAGAGAAAAAAAGAAAAGAATAGGAGAGAAAAGAAAACAAATAAAAAGATAGAAAACGAAGGAAAAGCACCCACAACAGGAGCAAGAAGGCGTATCTCGTCTACCAGGTCAACTAAGCCTGAAACCTAGGAGTCATCTCCTTCCTTGTCTCCAACTCAAATTCAGGAGTTCTATGAATTCTACCTTTTAAATGGAATTCAAAGGTTTCTGTTGCCTTTTCTTTGTCCCCAGTGCCACTGTCCTACCTTCTCCACCTCTTTTTATCTCTGCCTATAACAGCTTTTACTATTTTTGTTCTTGCTTCTGACTCACTGGTGTCACACCCTCCCCTCCATCCCTCCCTGGCACAAAGGTCCACCTTGCCCTGGGGTTGTGACCTATATCTCAGGTTAACTATGTAAGGACTCACTCATGACCCTCTGTCTTTGCTATATGCTGCTTCCTCTTACTGAAATGTCCCTGTAACTCCCTTCTCCTCATCCATTACCTTGATGAACCCTATTCATCCTTCAAGACTTCGTGGAATTAAAAACTCCTCTGTCCTGCCTCCTTAAACAAGCCTGTCCAGCTACGGCTGAACCGTGCTTCTATTGATTTCCTGTTGTAACCTGTACAAACACGTGTTTCAGTAACTACCACCTACAGTTTTCCAATATCAGTGCATGATGGTAGGACCACAGTCATCTCTAGGACTGGTCTTGAGGCTTGGAAATCAGAAATGTCAATCTACTGTGAACCAATTTAATCTAATGCAATTATTCCTTACTTAATGGTTTAAGCTGATTTTCTATTCTGTCTCAAGAGAGGAGTAAACCTATTGATCAGATAACTGTTATTTTAATATCCATACACATTTAAGATAAGTCTCAAGACTATAATTTTACATATTGTCCACAACTCTTAAGAACAGCCTCCATGGGCACCCCGCACCCGCCTACTTACTCTGAGCAATCAGTGCCGTCATTGAGCGAGCATCAAATTTCACAGATTCTGAGCGGTTTACAGCTTCCTCCTGCTCATCGGTAAGTCTGTCCCACTGCTCCATACTTCTATCAAGCAAATGGAAAAATATATGCTTAGGACTTTTTGGTTTTATATATACCATTGCCATCCAGTCGATTCCAACTCATAGTGACCCTACAGGACAGAGCAGAACTGCCCCATAGGGTTTCCAAGGAGCAGCTGGTAGATTCGAACTGCAGACCTTTTGGTTAGTAGCTGAACGCTTAACCACTGTGCCACCAGGGCTCCATAATATATGTCAAATTGAAATTTATAATTAGAATTCAATTTTAAGAAAAAGATAAGTATACTTAATTAGTTAAATTTATATATTTACCATATGTAGTGTAACCCTGGGGGCGCAGCAGTTAAAGCACTCGGCTACTAACTGAAAGATCAGGTTTGAACCCACCAGTTTCTCCGAGGGAGAAAAGACCTGGTGATTTGTTCCCTATAAAGATTACAGCCTAGGAAGCCCTATGGGACAGTTCTACTCTGTCTTACAGAGTCGTCATGAGTCAGAATTGACCTGGTGTGGCACACAACAACGAAAACAAGAGCAACCATGTGTAGCAATGTGTTAAACTTACCCACAAAGTTTTAATTTTAACATTAAAAGACATATTTGCATAGAACCTAATTAGGTATCTTTCTACATACAAATGTATGTTTGCGGGTTTGTAGGCGTGTGCTTTTTCAGTGGCAGCCGGCAGATGAAGCTTTTCTGTTTTTAGCTAAAAATATTTTCCAAAGTGAGAGAAAAGAAAAAAAATATTTTACAACAAATAGTTACATAAAATTTGATACAAATATTTCCTGTGATCTTTCATCAGGGGTTCTGAGTTAAATTTTCAAAACATAGCTTCATGAGCTAGTTTTTCCTTTGCCAAAGCATCTGCTTATCAACTTAGATAAAACAAAGTCTAATTACTAGAATAGGAACCACAGGACAAATCTAGGTTCTTTCTTTCTTTCCTTTTCTCTTTTTTTCTTTCTTCCATCTTTCCTCCCTTCCTCCCTTCCTTTCTTCTTCTCTTCCTTTCTTCCTCCCTTCCTTCCATCTTTCCTCCCTTCCTCCCTTCCTTCCTTCCTCTCTTCCTTTCTTCCTCCCTTCCTTCCATCTTTCCTTCCTTCCTCCCTCCCTCTCTTTCTTTTCAGGGCTTCTCTCATTATGCATTGGCAGCATCACAAATACCTTCTTTTACCTTTTTAAAGCACAGGTCTGCACTCCATGTCAGTGGTTCTCTTTAACACACATCAGAATCATTTGAAAGACTTGTTAAAAGCAGATGGATGGGCCCTACCCTCCAAAAACCCAAAACCAAGCCCACTGCCTTGAGTCAATTCTGACTCATAGCGACCGCACAGGGTTTCCAAGACTGCCACATCTTTCTCCCTGGTGGGTTCGAACCACCGATGTTTGGGTTGGCAGTTGCTCTTCGGGGAGGGCTCCAGTATTTGCAATTCCAGCAAGTTCTTAAGTGATGTTGCTGCTGCGGGTCTGAGAACCACACTTCAACATTTTGCATGAAAAGAAATTGCTTAACTTTGTTGGAAATGGGTCAGTTCATCTGACTGATAGATTTATCATGAAGCCAACATCTTCTGGTTGCTCCTTTCTTGAGTTATGACTTAGTCCTACTGAAGTTTGGACTGAGTGCACAGGCAGCTCCAGACAGTGAGCTCCCATCCAGTCCAGGAAACAAAGGACAAACATTCATATGCAGACATCCACCCTGCTTTAGGGAGACACATTGACAAGTGAGGATGTGACTCAATTCCTGACAATGTATTTTTTAAACATTACCATGGAGATAACTGAGTTTGTGGTTTGCAGTGACAATCTTTGTACATGCTAATTTTGGTGAATTCACTGTAGTTCCCAAAAATCCTATGTTGAACTGAGGAAGGACTGTTCTTTGAAGGCTTTGGTCCCTGGGGGAAGGGGATGGAATAGAGATCCTCTTTTCTCAGGCAGACCAAATACGGTACAGTAAAACCTGCGAAAGCCAGAACCTGTGTCAGGTGGAAACCTGTCAGAGAAGGAAAACACAAAATATTTTCCACTAATAGAGAGCCGTAGTTAAGTGGTAAGACTGTACCTCGTCAAAGGAGGAAGAACTTGTGAGACTCGGAAAAACCAGGCAGTCCCTTCTAGTTCCAGCTCTCGCAGGTTTCACTGTATAAGAAATAAACCTAGAAATTGACTATTCTAGGAAGCCCCGTTGGATAATTCAGATCCAGACTAGCCTGCCATTTCCCCCTTTTCAGTTGACTTCCCTTTTTTCATCTGGATAATGATTTTACTTGTCAAGCAAAACAAATGAAGAAGCAAACAAATAATAACAAAAAAAAATTGAGATGACAATAAAGCTTAGTTACCTTTATTTTAAAACTATGGTTTACAGTGACTTGGGCTATGTGGCAAAGATTTTTAGCTTTGCATTCAGCTGGTAAAGGAAGGCCTCACAAACAAGCATTTCTATACGCCCGAAAGTAACTAGAAACGTTTCCCATGCCAGCTGCACGCTGGCCCCTTCTCCGTGCATTTCATATCTGGGATATGCTGACTCCATTTCCAGCTAACTGCAAAGGAAACCTTTCTTATATTATTCTATCTTCCACCTGGGGATGTTTATATAAAAAGGTGAAACCTTTTTAAAGCTGATATAGTTCTCCAGACTGAGTTGTATAAGGGAAGGAAACACGCCTGTTTTTTTTTCACTACTATATCATCAAGATGTAGAATATAGTTAATAGTTGGTGAATGAATAAATAAACTGATTTATTTCTGATAAGATGTTAGTCTCCTCTATTAGCTTTATTTTTGCTTTCAACACAATGGATGTTTGGGGGATAAACTCAAACCAAACCCGTTGCCATCAAGTCAATTCAGACTCATAGCGACCCTATAAGACAGAATAGAATGGCCCCACAGGGTTTCCGAGGAGCGGCTGGTGGATTTAAACTGCCAACCTTTTGGTTAGCAGCCGAGCTCTTAACCACCGCGCCACCAGGATTCCTGTTTGGAGGACGTTGTTGTAAGGTGCTGTTGAGCTGGTTCTGACCCAGCGATCCTATGTACAACAGAACAAAACACTGCTGTTTGGAGACTAGCAGGATCAAAATGGTGGGCTTTTGACAGTAGAGAATTTCTTGGCAAGTAGGTTTTGTCCACGATTCGGATTTTTTTTCCTCTATTCTACGTTCGTCTTACTCATTGGATATCCTCCTTGAACGTGAACCAAATCTTAAGGAAAAGAGATTGTGCTATGCTGTTGTGATGTTGCCACTGACTGTGCTAATCAGGATTTGTTTGTATTTTGTCATGTCCTATTAGCAACTAGCTTAGGCCACATCCCCAGTATTTCTCAAGGGAACAATACCAGTAATTTGGGGGGACAATTGTTTTTATGCAGAAGTGATTCAGTTGTATAGGAGGATTATCACCCTTGGTAGTCACCCACTAAATGTCAGTTGTTGCTGCGTGCCGCGCCGTCAAGTCGATTCCGACTCATAGCGACCCAATAAGACAGAGTAGAACTGCCCCACAGAGTTTTCTTTGCTGTAATCTTTACCGGAGCAGATTGCCAGGTCTTTTCTTCTGTGAGGCCACTGGGTGGGTTTGAACCACCAAGCTTTCAGTTAACAGCCACGAGCTTAACGGTATGCCAGCAGGGATCTGCCTCTGCATCCTCGGGTTGCCCACCTCTTTTTTCTCCCCTCTTCAAAAACAAACAAAGCAGGCTTCATCCCCACACATTTCCAAACACCCAGCCCTCTTTGAGAACCACTATTTAACATGCATCCTGAGTGTAGATAGAAAGACAGGAACCCTATCTCTCTCTTTCTCTTTCTCTCTCTCTCTCTGCAATATCTGCCTCAAGCAATCTGACTGTTAACACACCTTTAAATGAAGATCTGCTATCATGGGAAAAACAATATCTTCATGAGCTTCAGCAACAAAATATATTCCTCTATTTGGGAGAATATCTTCCACTCTGTGTGTCTAGCACTTTACATATACATTACAGGCCTTTGTTAAAGCAGTTATGAATGGTTTTTTCAACAAAAGTTAAACATTATATTATTTTAGAGAGAAGAAAAAGTGGCAGTTCCAGAGCGGAAGTCCAGTGATCTACTTGGCCTAAAGCTGGGAAAAGGTTAATTGTATCTGTATAGTTGCTTGGAAGCTTCACATGTATTTTCAAATAAACTTCCAACACAGAACCTACAGGGGCCAACTGGCTGAAAGGACTCTTCTTGGAGGAAATTACAAACTACACATTTTTTTTTTAGGTGAACCCTAGAATGTCAGTTGCTACATAATGAAAACAAAGATATGGAAGGTACTGTTATTTTCACTTTAGTAAGATGGAAGTACCTATATCTCTATGCAGCTCAGTTCAACAAATTGCTATTGTGTGTTATTGTATCAAGTACTCTGTAAATCCACAGGATGCCAAGATCAATGTGTATGCAACATTTTCAACTACCAAAGATCTCATATACTAATAAGGGAGATGATAAACTTCAGAATCACCTGCCACTGTGATACATATACATACAAGGCACAGACAGATACAAAAGAGAGAGTGAGGAAATCCACTGGGAAAATGAGTAGTCAAGGTGGGAACACCGAAAAGATGACACCTTGTTGGAGCTTTGAGAAATGAACAGTGATTTGGGATGAGGAGAATATTCCAGGAATGGAAACTACCACATTAAAAGCCCTGATATCATGGACAATCTGGGAAAGTGGACTGGATCAATATCGTGGAAGCAAGAGCTAAAGGCAGAGAGCCCAGCAGGAATGGCCCAGTGCCATCCTACTCATGGATTTCTTCTTTCATTTCCCTGATGGTATCAGTCAGTGTTGCTTTCACAACCTATCCAAAATATAAATTAAAATTATTATCTACACAAATTAAGTTAAAAAAAAAAGTTTCTTTCTTTTGGCAATCGTGACCTGATTTTATATTGCTGGCATCACAATATACATATATTGTCCATTAAAGATCTTGTTTTTCTCCCTTTCACCCTGAAACAGAGCCTAAGTTCAGATTTGTTTTTCTTTAAACTTCTAAACTTTGATCTTTTATAGGCTTATATAGATGATAATAAATATTTTACAAATCACTGTATCTCAAACTATGGTCTGTTTGGGTAGATTTATTAACACTTTAAAAAAGAAAAACATCTAGAAAATGTCTATGTGTGTACTACCTAGCTGCCCACATTAGGGTTATATAAAACCCCAAAACCTCTGACAGGAGCAGGAGGCTGGAAGCAAGATGAACACTAGAATCTGCTGGAAAGTCTTCCCCTTCTGGCGACTTTTGGTGCATCATGGGAAGTTCTGCTTGTTTTCTGGGCAGTTTACAGCGGGAGTGCATCATGAGCTGCATGAAATATTGGTATCGTTTTTCCAGAAAAAGAAAAAATTAGGTTTATCATAGATGGTGCTGTCAGAGGATTGCTGGCCTTTCCTGTTGTTACTGCCTTTTGCCCTTAGTCTTCATACTCTCTCTGGGAAACTCGTCTACATTCATGGCTTGAACCACTACCTGCATGCTGATAGAACCAATACATCCAGCTCAGATCTCACGTCTCAGAATCAGAATTTTTTTTTTCTAACACAACTAGCTGTTGTTGTTAGGGGTGTTGAGTTGGTTCCGACTCCTAGCGACCCCGTGTACAACAGAATGAAACACTGCCGAGTCCTACACCATCCTCACAATCGTTGTTATGCTTGAGCTAACTGTTGCAGTCACTGTGTCAGCGCATCCCCTTGAGGGTCTTCCTCTTTTTCTCTGACCCTCTTCTTTACCAAGCATGATGTCCTTCTCCAGGGACTGGTCCCTCCTGATAACACGTCCAAAGTCTGTGAGAGGAAGTCTCGTCATCCTTGTGTCTCAGGAGCATTTTGGCTGTACTTCTTCCAAGACAGATGCGTCAGCATATCATCCATTTATATGAATTATTTGTTATGTTGTTATTGTTAGCTGCTGATCAGTTGGCTCCGACTCATGGTGACCTTATGTGTAAAGAGAGGAGACGTTGCTGGGTTGTGTGCAATCTTCATGTTGGTGGCACGTTTGCACTCATTGTTGTGACTATTGTGTCAGTCTATCCCATGGAGGGTTTCCCTCATTTTTGGCAACCCTCAACTTTACCAAACATGATGTCCTTTTTTAGTGATTCGTCTTTCCTGATGATGTTTCCAAAGTACGCTAGGCAAAGACTTCTCAAGCTCACTTCTAAGGAGCACTCTGGTTGTATTTCTTCTAAGACTGATTTGTTCGTTCTTCCGGAAGTCTATGGTATATTCAGTATTCTTTATTTCTTATTATAACCATTTATTACTATCATCTGCTTATTATTGTGTAACAGGGACTGTATGACTCAGTCAGGCATGTGGCAATATAGAGCTAGCAAAGCAATCACTCAAACCAGAAATCAAGGCTTTATTGTAAACGACTCAGCCACAAGACCCAAGACCTATATCCAAATCCTTAGCAAGTCTTGCTTCTTGCTTCCTAAATATTCCTTTAATTCATTCTTTCCACTCTATCTTAATTTTTGCGTTTCATTTTCATCTCCCTCAGCCAGGCATCTTGGGTAGTGGCAGTGTGGAAGGCAGTTAAGGGAAACATCCGAGAGGCAATTAAAAAGAAGACATGAAAATAATTAGTGAATAAGTGTTAAAATACAACACTTTAACAAAAAATAGGAGGAAAAAAACAGTCTAAAATATTTTTCAGGAAAAAATGTGAGGGACATAAACTCGAGAACAAACGTGTTTAATGGGCAGGCAAAGGAAAAAGAACCACTACTAAAGACAAGGAAGACTGTTGACACTGTGGGAGAAGAACAAGAGGCAGTCAGGGTCATGGCAATGAAAAGAAAGAAAAAGATATCAAGTCACGCAAGGACATCCGTAACCTGCTGTGTGGAATTGAAGCTGTTTTATTTACATGATGAAGGCAGAAGCAGATTCTTGAGAGATCAGCAAACAGTAAACATATCAAACTGAAAGGTCTTCTGTTGAGGGGAGTTTTGTTTCACTCATTCCTCATCTCCCCAGTCCCTTAACCTCAGTGAGTGCCAGCCCTCAGTTTTGTTCTCTTCTCTCTTCCCTCTATATTCAATCCCTCATTTACCACATAAGCCTCATTGCTTTAAGTGCAATCTATACAACTGATAATTCTGAAATGAATATCTCCTGCCCAGACCTCCCCCCTTAATTCCAGACCCATATATTCAACTGCTTATCATCTCTACTTGGATTTCTAAGTATAACCCAAACCTAGGGGTCATCCTTGGCCACCCTCCACCCCCATCCTCCATCCTCCACATCCAGTCCCTTATTAAATCCTGTTGGTTTGCTTTCAAGCCTCATGCAAAAGCCAAGTGCTTCTCCTTACCTCCCCCACTGCCATCACCCAGTACCATCATCCTATTCTCACCTCAACTGTTTCAATAGCTCTCTAACTGGCTGTCTTAGTTACCTAGTGCTGCCCTAATAGAAATACCAGCCCTAACAGATATACCACCAGGGGTGGCTTTAAAGAACAGAAATTTATTTTCTCACAGTTCACAAGGCTAGAAGTTTGTATTTAGGACATGGTTCTAGGGGAAGTTCCTTTTTTGACTGACTGCAGCTTCTAGTAGCTGCCAGCAACCCTTGCCTTTCCTGGACTTGTAGATGGATCTCTCCCTTTTGTCTGTCTTCCTCTTCCCCCTGTCTGTGCCTCTGCATCCCTTCTGGTCTTTTTATACCTCAGAAGAGATTAAGTTTAGGTCTCACACCGGCACTGTTATAACTTAATTAACATAACAAAAGAAACACCCGATTTCTAAATAGGTTCAAGTACATAGCCACAGAGGCTAGGAATTCAATACAGATTTTGTGGGGGAGGAGGTACAATCCAGTCCATAACACTGGTCTTCCTGCCTCCACTTCATCCTTCACACAGCCTCCAGCATGGCGCCCTTAAAAAGGAAGTCAGATCTTGTCACTTCCTGCTCAAAACTTGCGCTTGGCTTCCCATGGCACTCAGGTCCAGACTAAAATCTCTCTCTCAGGGTGGCCTTTCTTAAACACTGGGTTTAAAATTACAACCACAGGCAGTCCCTGGGTTAGGAACGTCCGGTTTACAGACAACTCGGACTGAAGAAGGAACTGTCATGAAGCCTGTTATATTAAAAATTTGAGTTAAATACAGTGGTTCATAATAACGAACACACTGCTTTGTGACGCTCATGAAAACATTGCGCTGTTTGAAAGGATTTCTTAAGTGTTTTATATGCATAGAAACGTAAAATATATACTACATACTAAGACAAACATTTGACCAACTGAGGCTAAATAAGAACTGTGCGTACCTGTTCTGGCTTACCTACAAACTCGACTTAAAGACAGATTTAGGAACAGCTCTCCTTCGTAACTGGGGACTGCCTCTACCCTCTTTCACTTCCTCTTCCCCTTCCTGGCTTGGATTTTCTCCAAGAACGCATCATCGTCTAACACAAAATACGTTTCCCTGGTTTATCTTGTTTATCGTTTGCCTGCTCTCACCCCAGTTACATCCATAACACAGGATTTCTCTTGGCAGTTCAGCGATAAGAGCGGCTCCTGGTCATTAGTAGGCGCCCCTTACGTACATTCAGTAAATAAATGACAAAGACAAAATTAAAAAAAAAAAAAAAAAGACAAGGTATTTTGCAAGATGACTGGACTTCATCTCTAGGATTATGCCTCAAGAAAAGCGTCTATTTCACTAACGTGGAAACTTTAACAGTTCTTTTACTCATTGGAAAACAAAATACTTTTCTCTGCATTTTGTGTGACTAACAAATTGAAACAAAAAATTCACCCTCAAGGATTGATCCCTTTTTGCCCCAAAGGCATCGTGTTACCACATTACTCCAGCTCTTTACTCTCATCAGAAGGTAAATTTTTTCAGTAATGTCAGAGCAAAGGAACAGGAGAGGCTTTGCCAGCCACCATGCTAGACGCAATTCACGTTGCCTTTAGATATCCTTTCCAAAGTGAGGAGAAAAAGCATCGGCATAAAGTGACTTTTCCTACCAAATGTCAATGCACTGACAAAGGATTTTGAAATCTCCTGAGTGTGTATAATCTATTAAAAGCACTTTCTCACAAGAAGTGAAACACATCTCTGCAATATCAGCTTTTCATAAAAGTGAGCTGAAGGTTTACAGAAATTGCAACAGAAGGCAAACCATAATGGAAGAATTTCAACGATGACTTGTTTAGAGCTACATTTACTGTCTTCCATGTTTTATTGTAAAAACATAATAGCAATATTATAGATCAGCTGGGACAAAATTTCTCTCCTCCCATCACCCTAACAAGAAAAAGTACCTTCATTTTTTAGATTAAATTCAAGTCTTTGTACATAATCATCATGTTGATATCACAATGTACATATTGTTGCCATTTTGTATTTCCCTTTAGATTGTGTCAACATTTTCATTCTATATGTGATGTTTTCAGGTTTACAATGATTATTGTTCGGGTTAGTTGTCGTTGGGTCTGTTCCAACTCATGGTGACCCCATGTGTGCAGAGTAGAACTACTCCACAGGATTTTCAAGCCTGTGACCTCTTGGAAGCAGATCAACATGGCTTCTTCTGAGGCTCTGGGTGGGTTTGAAGCGACAACTTTTCAGCTACTGGTCAAGCGCTTTAACCATTTGTGCCACCATTCATCAAATATATGTAGCTTATTTATTTTGCCATTTTCCTAAAATGAAACTCTTTCTTATATTTTCCTCCTCTTTTGGAGAGGGTAATGTTTTACTAGTACAGATGATCATATTTTATTATTAGTGTGGAAGGTATATTTCCATGTGATTATTATCTATTTTTCTTCTTGGATTATTGTTGATTCATATACATTTCTTATACATCCCAGAGGATCTTTCTTCTTTTATATATGTGGATAAGCTCTTTATAGGTCATAGATATTTACCATCTTTCTTTTCATATTGGATACACGTTCTTTCTTTGAAGATTGTTCCCTATTCAGATTGGTCATCATACATTTAAGGTCTATTTCATCTTTAAGATTTGGGATAAATATTCACTTTATACCTTCCTTACCAAAACTTTAATATCATTTCAATTTCATAAACCAGTTAAAAATGCATATGAGGTGAAAACAGAATTAACTTATGTGTGAAATAAACAGCTCCTCGCTTAAGAGGGACTCTCTCGTCAGAAACGGAAACATTCCCATTGTGCTATGGCAGCTGAGGCTCCTTCCTTGGTAGGGAAGGAGAAAGAGCTGTCAATTTTAGAATTTGAATTTTGGCTGGAAAATTTCCTAGCTGTATGGCCTTCGGGAAATCTTTAACCTCTTTGAATTGTAGTTTCTTTGTATATGTTAAAATATGATTACAAGATCAACTTAAAGAATTACTGAGTTTCAAAAAGAATTTTTGTGAAGTGCTTGGTAGACAGAAAACAGTCTAACAAACGAACCCCCATAATTTAAAAATACCATTAAAAAAAGAAAAAAGAACTCTCTTATTTTATCCTCACAGCAACTCAATAAGATACGTGGTATTACTTTCCCCATGTTACAGGTTGGGAAGCCAAAACCTACAAATGGGTTGTGGAGTTAATGCTACACAACTAGGCAGTCGGGGAGCTGGGATTTGAACTCAGGCAGCATAGTTCCAGATTCTCAGCTCCGAGCCACTGTATAAAACATCCGTCCTCTCTGGTCTATGACTTTTCTATTGCTATTCTCACATGACCAATAAGATACCAAGCCCCACTGCATACTGTGTAACTCTTACCCACTCTTCAGGATGAACCTAAATCCCACCATCTCCATGAAGATGTTTTTGACAGTCATTTCTCCCCTTAAAGCAATTCTGGCCTTTCACGTATTCCCATAGCAGTTATCTGAAGTAATTTGACGTCACTTAAGGAGCTCACATCATATTATGCCTATTTGGTTATATGCCTTAGATCATGAACTCCCTGGAGGGAGAACATGTACTGTATTCCTTGTATCCCTTGCCCACAGGCAGTTCAGTGAAGTTCACATTGTAGATGCCCAACCAATATTTGCTATATGAGCAGGTAACAGACTGAGGACCAAAGTGGGGTACGAAAGATAAGGAAAACAATTAAAATATGCTAAATCTTATTTTTTGAATACAGTCAATATAAAAAAAAATGCACAGTTATATGAAGAAATTTCTTGCTAATTTAAACTACGAAGTATTTAGCATATTTCATGTATATTTATGCACATACACATTTTTTACTCATATAAAACCGAGCAGAAGTCTAACTTTTATCATTAAAAAGAACAAAAAACAAATATAAAACAAAGTATTCTACCAGAAAATTATATTTGTGTGCATGTGGGTGTATATATATATACACATACACACACACACACCCTCCAAACAAACAAACAAAAAAAACAAAATCCACTGCCATCCAGAGTAAAACTGCCCCATAGGGTTCCCAAGGCTGAAATCTTTACGGAAGCAGACTGCCACATCTTTCTCCCTCGGAGCAGCTGGTGAGTTCCAACCGCCAATCTTTTGGTTAGTAGCTGAGCCCTTAACCACTGTGCCACCAGGGCTACTTTATACACACACACACGCACACACACACACACAGACACATATATGACACATCAAAAAAACAGTTTTGGAAACAACATTAAAGTAAACCTTTTACCTATTGTCTTAAAGAAGGCAGCAGTGATTTATCCACTTCTCTCTCTTTACAAATGAAACCTAAAATCTTTATCATATAGTATTTCAGCATCTGGTACATGAGGAAAGGAAGTGACACATCTCTGTGCTGAAAATCTTTCTTAACGAAGCATCTCAATAATACTTTCATCAGTGCAGTAGTTTGCAAAATCTAAATTTGTCTGATAACTCATTCCTCTTCCCATCTAGGACATTACAAAAGAAAAAGAGAAGTAAAAAGGAAAATAAACAAGGGTTATTGGAGCAGGGCGGGTAATACATGGCAGATAAAATCTAATCTTTCCCTTTTTATAAATTATGTATGCTTGCTATAATACTCATGAATTCACATGATTCCCCCTTTCATAATATATAATTCAGAGGGAAGACTCCATACTTAAGTGATTTGTGTTTCTTGATCCTTGTTCCTATACCCCCTCCGTCTAGACTCAACACAAGACACTCGAGGAAAGTCTATGGTTGCTATTTAGTCAAAGTACTAATGTAATAATGCCCATTTCCGCTCCATCTCTACTGATGTTAGAGTTAGCTATAGACCCCTTCTGAGCACCTAACAAGCTGCTTCCCCAGGCCTGCAGTGGAGGAAAGCGGGGCGGGGTGTCTCAGGCTGGACATTTCACCTACTGCCATCCTGCCAGAATTTCACACTTTCCATCTCATTTTTAAATCACATTCATCAAGTTTCAACACAAACGAACTTGGGCGCTGAATGACTACCACATACGTTAATGAGCTAATTTTTAGACCTGATATTTCTGAGGAAGGTGTTCAGTTCCACAGGCATCTCTTGGTGCTATAGGCAGTGAGCATACTTCCTGTCAATAGGTGGCCCAAAAGCTCTTACTGTGCCCACAGGGACCAGAGAACATATCTCTGGGAAGATATACGCCTGGTAGAAAGAAGGCCTTTGAGAGACAGAAAGCAGCAATATCACACAACCATTTACAAAGCTAATAGTAATAGAAGGAGCCCTGGTGGCACAAGAGGTAAGTGCTAAGTAGGTTGGCTGTTTGAACCCACACAGTGGCTCTATGCTTCCAAGGAAAAAAGACCTGGCAATCTGTTCCCGTAAAGATTATAGGCTAGAAAACCCTAAGGGGCAGTTCTACCTGTCACACGGGGTCGCTGTGAGTAAGGAGTATGAAGCCGGACAGTCTTTAGATGAGAAGTAGGATGGCAGAAGTGTGTCCGGGAAGGGCCGGTAAGCACATCCCCTTAGCTACAGGCTTCTACCACCACATTCTTAGTAAAGGTGACCTGCAGACCAACATCAGAACTCACTCCCTTTACTTTCCAATTCTTCCTTTAGACTGAGGTCCTTTCCTGTTCTTAAAATAATCTGGAGTTTAAAAACTCCTTTCCACGTTGTTAATTTTGGATATCCCTGTCCATGTTGTGGAGCCCTGGTGGTGCAGTGGTTAAGAGCACAGGCTGCTAACCAAAAGGCTGGCAGTTCAAATCCACCAGCCACTCCCTGGAAACCCCATAGGGCGGTTCTACTCTATCCTGAGGGTCACTATGAGTCGGAATCGACTCAACAGGAACAGGTTTTTCTTTGGTCAATGGTACATGTTTAGTAGAGTCAGATTCTGGGGATCCCCACATAAGACAATTTTTCCTAAATTCTTTCCTAAACCAAAAAAAATTAGTTGCCTTGGAAGACCCTATAGGGCAGGGTAGAACTACGCCGTAGGATTTCCAAGGAGCGGCTGGTGGATTTGAACTACCAACCTTTTGGTTAGCGGCCAAATGCTTAACAACTGTGCCACCAGGTCTTTTCTAATGAGGTTTCTTTCTTTCAGAGTGGGCTGTATGCCTAGCGTGTCTCTGTAGTATTTTTACATACATATCTTTATTTCCACAATGCAACCACTTCCCTGTTAGATTACTTTCACATTCTTCAGCCAATCTAAATGCCCATTTAAAAAAAAATCACCACTTTCTCTCTCTCTCTCCACATATGGAATTTAGGTCTACATTTATGTTTCTAAAAATGACATAAAATTATAATAAAATAGCATGTCAGTGCTCAGTGGGGTGGAACGGCCAATATACTCATTTTCCTTTGAGAAACACTGCACTTCACCTAGTGTGAAATTTTAAAAGAAGGAGGATGGAAGACTTGCAGCTTTAGCTCCTACATCTAACAAGCCTGGCCATTGTCACTCATGTCCCTGCAACAAGAAAAAGGCTGAACAAACTGAGAATCAATGACTTCCCTTGGGCCCAACAGAGAATTGAGGCGTCAGGGCAAAGGGCCAACCCCAAATCTGGAGAGACAGGCAAATGCAGAGAATCACAGCCCAGATCAGCTTACCTGGCGCAGAAGCAGCTGGCTGGAGAGAGAGGGTGGACCGGTGAGAGAGTGAGGCTCTTGGGGGCTGCAGCCTTGTGGGAACCCCCAACACTCATGGGTTTTACTTTTGGAGCACCACCAGCTTCTCAAGGTGAAGAGTCGAGAAAAATCACCAGGTGTCTCTGGCAGAGGGGGTAAGTAAGCAGTCTGAAATACACCCGGTGCATTCTCCATAATAAAGACCTGCTCTCCAGTGAAAAGACTTTGTTGCTTTGTTGTTAGTTGCCACAGAGTGGATTCTGACTCCTGAGCATTATCTCACTTGATCATCATAAGGACAATGAGCCCCCTTTAGCCTTCTTGTTTCACTTAAGGGGAGAGGGTGTGGGGAGGGCAGGAGATAAAAAACTCTTGGGAAGGAGGTCAGTGCTCAAGGACACAGACCCACCAAAAGACTAAGATTTATAAGATGATAGAATACCTCCCTTCCCCCAAATCCTACCACCACATGAACAGGGCTCCAGTATAATAATGGGAGTGAAGCTGAAAGAGATTCAAGGTTCAGACCTAATTTAAGGGCTTTGTAGTTTCAGTGGTAGAATTCCTGCCTTCCATGCAGGTGACCCGGGTTCAATTTCCAGCCAATGCGCTTCAAGCACAGCCACCACAGGTCTTTTGGTGGAGGCTTGCATGTTGCTAGGATACTGAACAGGCTTTGGCGGAGCTTCCAGGCTAAGACAGACTTTGGAAGAAAGCCCTGGCAATCTACTTTCAAAAGATCAGCCAATTAAAACCCTATGGATCACAACAGTGCCATCATGGAGAGGCAGGACAGGGCAGTGTTTCCTTCCACTGTGCATGGGACTTTCCATTGTGCATAGAATTGCCGTGAGCCAGGGGCCGACTCAACAGCAGCTAGCAGCAACAGAGAAAGCCAAAGACAATCAAAAACCAAACCCGCTGCCATTGAGTTGATTCTGACTCAAAGCGACCCTATAGAACAGAGCAGAACTGCCCCGTAAGGTTTCCAAGGCTGTAAATCTTTACAGCAGCAGACTGCCACATCTTTCTCCCTCGGAGCATCTGGTGAGTTGGAACCACCAAACTTTCGATTAGCAGCTGGAAGCTTTAGCCACTGTGCCATTGGGGCTCTTTCCAAAGACAATAGTGGAGACAAAAGCAAGGACAACAGAGGAAATTAAAGCCTCTGACACCTACAGCTATAGCAAATATTAAACATAGCCCAACTCCTAGCCAAATTAACATAAAACTTCACGCTAAAGGCCTATTCACATCCCTATTACCTGACATATCATGTCTGGCTTCCATGAAAAAATTAAAAGGCAAGAGAGTGCATCCAGGGCCCTAAAAGTCACACACTCCTGCAGGTTGAGGAAGTAGAGTGGGTAGTGCATGTACCAAATACTAGTGGCTAATTTTCTTGCAAGATCAGCTGTTTCCCAAAAGCAACATTAATCATCACTCTTCCTCGTGATCATGCCTTATGAAAAAGACACAAAAATGCAAGTAAAGAAAAAAAAAGTGAAGCTGAGCTCGTTTTAGGTGATATTTTAAAAACACAAATGCACACTGCGTTGAGTTTAGGGAAGTACATCTTCAGAATTATAGTGAGAAACTCATGCCGTTCAAATAAGCTTAAAAGTGGTAAAAACATCAATTAATTTAAGCCTGAGCAAAATTCATTAAGCAAGCTCTTACTCTTGTGTCTCCTGACATTATCATGGGATGTCAATTTACAGGATCAAAAGGAGAACAGGATGTATACTGGAGTTAAGGAGATCGTAGCAAGCTAGACACTACCATTTGCTTTATTGTAATTTCACATGTTCTATGTTCTTTTATTCTTTAAGTGAAACCTCTTCATTTTAAAATGAGAGAATGGACAGGCTCTTCAAATAAATTATCTAGGGTTGCCTGACCAGTGACTGAGAATGAACTTGAACGTATGTTCTGTGATGTTCTTTCCCCTATGCCACAGGAATCACAGCCTTCATGAACTTACATAATTGCTTATTCTATAAATCTCCATTATCTCTATATCTCTAGAAGCTACTGCTGGTGATTTCTAGGAGTGCCACCAAAGCTCAAATCAGTCTTTTCCTCCTTCATCTGCCTGCAATGACCTTCAGAAAGTAAAGGCCCTCTTCTCTTTGGCCTTGCAACTCTCTTGAGTACACCATTCATTGGCCGATTCTAACCAGGAACCTTATGGGGAAGGCAATTCTGAGTAATGCTGTTCCTAGAATTTTCTCTGTGGTACAGAAAAGACAGTAAGAAGAATGGTGGTGATGTCTAGGAAGGTAAAAAACAAACTTGCATACCTACTTAGTTTGGGAACACAGAATAGGACGCCTACTATCTGAAGAAACCAAAAACCAAACCAAATCTGCTGCCATTGAGTCGATTCTGACTAATTTTGACCCTATAGGACAGAGTAGAATGGCCCCATAGAGTTTCCAAGGATCAGCTGGTGGGTTCCAACTGCTGTCCTTTTGGTTAGCAGCTGAGGTCTCAACCACTGTGCCACCAGAGATCCACCATCAGAAGAAAAAATAGAAATGGAATTGGTAGAAAGGGAGAGAGAAATCCTGAGAAGAGAGAAGAGCATATCCACATGCCCAAAGAAGAAGAGAATATGAAGAACACCAAGGACCAACAGAAGGCCACTGTGGCTGGAATTAAAACAAGCAAAAGTTGGTAGCAAGGGTCCACATAAGGTTGAGAGTTAGGTAGGAGGCCAATGGATTGAGAAGATTTTCTCTATCTTACAAATGAACGGTGGAAAGTTGTTAAAGGTTTTGAGGTGGGATGGATAAGCCAGAGGACTTACACTTGAAAGTTGATTTTGTTTGCAATGTGGACAGTAGATTGGCGGTGGGAAATCAGATTGGATGTAGACTAGTTAGGAAGTTAGTGCAGTAGTGCGACAGAAAGACATGGCATCTTGAACTAAGGTACCGCTAGCAGTGCAGAGAGAAGTCAATAAAGGTAATCCAGAAGCAAAATTAATGGGACTCAATAATGGATTAGATCTAGGTGGTGAGAGATGGTAGGCTTGCATTTTTTCTCATTTGCCCCTTTAGATCTACTCTTCATTCTTCTTGACCCTTCTGTTTTCCCCCAGGTGGCTGACCTTTAGGGACAGAATCAGATAGCTCCCATGATCTTTAGCTTCTAATTAGGCTTGATAAATGGGTAGCCCAGCAGATGATTTGTGAAAGGGAGGAGAGTTTGTCCTCTATATTAATTATCGAGGAATGAAATACATATTTCTTGTTTATGAATTTTGGGTGGCCTCTTCAGGAGCTACTTGACCTATAAAATTAGCAGAAAATGTCTAAATCTGGTGGGCAGAAACCTAACTTCATTGTAATGGAGATTCACAACATTTTACCTAGTTCCAGAACTATGCCAGTTCAAAAATCCACTGCTTCTTGAATGATCCAGCAACTTGATGATAGAACTTGTGGTAGGCAGAACAATGCTTACCATCCCACCCAAATATGTCTTTGTCCTAATCCTGGAACCTGTGAATATGTTCGGCTACATGGCAAAGAGAAATTAAGGTTTCAGATAGAATTAAAGTTGCTAATCAGTTGACATTAAAATAGGGAGATTACCCTGGATTATCTGGGTGTGGCCAATGTAAACATGAAGGCCCTTAGAGTGGAAGAAGGAAGCAGAAGAGACCCAGAGAGAGAGCAATGTGAGGATGGAAGAATAGCCAGAGCCACTTAAGGTTTGGCTTTGATGATAGAAGAAGGGAGCCACAGGGCAAGGAATGTTGGCATCCTCTAGAAGCTGGAAAAGGCAAGGAAATAGATTTTCCCCTAGAGATTCCATAAGGGAGTATAGCCCTGCTGACACTTGGTTTTAGCCCAGTAAGATCCATTTTGAACATCTAACCTATAGAACTGTAAGATAAATTTGTGTTCTTTTAAGTCACTAACTTTGTGTTAATTTGTTATAGCAGCAATAGAAAATTAATACAGGACTACATCACAGACCTCTTTGGATGCCATCTCCAGAGGGTCCGGAGGCAATATACCAAGGTGACTTACTGGAGCTTGTTAAGTACAGGCTCTGAACTGATGCCATTTTGGGGACTTATGGACAGTTTTGGCTTAAGATGTCATACTGAGTCCTGTGGGACTGCAGATCCATCCCAAATTTATTTCCCCAGGCATAGAAAGTGTATTTAAAATATACATGCTTAGTAATTGGCAGAATCCACATCGGTTCTCTGATCTGTGGAGTGAAAACTCTTATGGTGGAAAGGACCAAATAGAATCCTAACACTTATCTCTCACCACCAGGATGCTAATCCAAAAGCAATGCTGCATCTCTTGGGAAACTAGTGAAATCAGGGCCATGATAAAATATTGATGTTGCAGGAGGGGCTATGATTCTGGGGAAATGATATGTGACTGAAACTCTCAGAACGCCCTCTAGAGGGCTTCTATTATGGAGACCAAAAATCTGGTTGTCAAGATGACCTGTCTGATGAATGTAGTCAGCCTCTTCCCCCCAGTCGCCACATGTACAAAATGGCTGGAGCAGCAGAGATGGAAGTGATTCATATGATTCATCAGCTGAACAATATGGACTTTCTCTCAGCAAGGTGAATCTGGTTACTACTACTACTGAGATTCCAATATGCCAACAACAGGGGCAAAAAATAAAATCTGCTTAAATGGCCTAGTCAGTCAACTAGTGGCAGGTTGATTACACTCGATCTTTTCCAGGGAGCAATATTTAATTCTCACTGGAACAAACACTTATGTAGAATGTGGATTTGCCTTTCCTTCTTGCAAAGCTTCTCCCAGCACCATAATCAGCAGATACACTGAGTGTCTTATTCAATATTGAATATATCTTTCAATATCCAATATTGAAATATACCACACAATATTGCTTCTGACCAAGGAGCATGTTTTATAGATTGTTCCAAGTTTAAAACCTTCAGAAATGAGCTCTGATTGGTTAGATTTGGATGAGGGGCCCATCACTAGACTAATCACATTCCTCTAAAGGTGGGGTTGTGTACAAATTCATCTAACTCATTAAGAATACCAAAACCCAGTGCTGTCGAGTCGATTCTGACTCATAAAGACCCTATAGGACAGAGCAGAACTGCCCTGTAGGGTTTCCTAGGCCATAATCTTTACAAAAGCAGACCGTCACATCTTTCTCCAGTGGAGCGGCTGGTGGGTTCAAACCATTGACCTTTCAGTTACCAGCAGAGTGCTTAACCACTGTGCCACCAGGGCTCCTTCTCATTAAGTATACCTGGTTGAATTCGGAGAAGGGATGCTTCTCAGAAGAGGAATAGTGGTAGGGGGAATACCCTGGCGTTAATTTTCTCTTACCCCAAGTTTTATATTTCTCATGATGTTATTTGACTTTTCATGTACTTTTCCTAATTTCCAAATAGAATGGTAAATATGGGGATGTATATTCTCAATATTACAACCCGAATGCTCCTTAAAAGAGAGGATGGTGATACTTTGGCTCATTTACTTTGGACATGTCATCAGGAAAGACCAATTGCTAGAAAAGCACATTATGTCTGGTAAACCAGAGGGTCAGCCAAAATGGGTGAAATCCTCAATGAGATGGATTGACACAATAGCCACAATAGTGGACTCAGACATGCCAAAGATCACGAATATGGCACAGGACTGGGCAATTTTTCATTCTGTTATACATAACATCACCATGAGTTGGAACTGACTGGATGGCAATTAACAACAAATATTCTCAATATAGTTTTTAAACTATAATGCTAATAACATTATGTAGTGCAATAAATTACGTAATATGGCCCTTCCAGCCATAGTCTTTGTAACTCTCACTAAATGACTGGTTGTGACTATGCAAATGAGGTGATTTTGGCCCATTAAGGGGATTGGACAACTTTCTAATAATGTAAATAAGGTGCATGACACCCTTGTAGGAGTGGGACTATACAAATAAGGTGTATGGAACCCTAACAAGGGGACTGATCAGTTTTGCCACCCTGCAAGGCTTCAGATAAGCCATCCCAGAGACGGAAAGGAAGATCTCAGCATCACCAAGAAAGAAGAGCCAGGACCGGGATCCCTGCACTGAGAACCTCCTAGATCCAGGAGACACAGAGGGAGAGCTACAACATGGAACACAGAGAAAGGCAGTAGAGGCAAGGGAACCAGGACAGAGGGGAAGAGTTATAACATGAGAGATGGCGAGAAGCAGCAGCAAAGACACAGCAGCAGCAGAGGCAGCAGAACCAGAAGACTGGCAACAGACCGGCAGGAGATGGTGCAGTGCGCTTTCCCGCCCACGGAGCGAGAAAGCTGAGCACCTTTGGGCACAAGGCTTACCGGTGGAGTAGGGTATCTCCAGGCACTTACTGGGCACAAGGCTTACCGGTGGAGTAGGGTATCTCCAGGCACTTACTGGGCACAAGGCTTACCGGTGGAGTAGGGTATCTCCGGGCACTTACTGGCAGAGCTAAAAGAGCTTTGTAACCCTTGCTCCAGCAGGGCAGAGGCTGGGCCAAGGGGCTGAATGGCCAGGGGGCCAGAGAGAGTTGTGCCTGCGGGCACAGCTGGGAAGAGGCTATCCTGAAGGAAGAACTGTATCCTGAGCGTTCCTGAACCTGAATTGTAACTTATTACTTCCCTAATAAACCCCAGAATCATGAGTATTGTCTGTGAGCTCCGTGTGGCCATTGCAACGATCTATCAAACCCCTCAGAGAAGTAGAGAGTGCCGTGGGAGGGACAGTTGGTGTTAGAACTGGTAAAAAGGTTGGAGGGTGGAGGCATGTCTGACCTCTGCCTCACAGGAATCAGCCTTGGGCTATTGATCTGGATTTTTCCCTCTCCCTTGTGAAGTTAGGAGGGGTCAAACACCACCCCCACACCATTTTTATACATTATATTACATTTATATACTTCTGAGGACATAAATTGTGATGATATCCTTTTTTCTTCCTTTTTGTGTTTTGTCTCACATATGGTAGGCCTTTAATAATTGTTTTGAATGGAGAAATATGGGAAGTATTCTTACATAGATTACCTCATTTCATCCCTTACTCTGTGGACAGAGTGATATCATTCTGGTTTAAAACTGAGGAAACCAACACTCGGAGAAGATAACTTCCTTAGCCAAGATCATGAAGCTCCTAAAGGTCTGTGTTTGAGTTGGGAGCCCTGGTGGTGCGGTGGTTAAATCGCTCAGCTACCAACCAAAAGGTCGGCCGGTCACCAGCCGCTCTGCAGGAGGAAGATGTGGCAGTCTGCTTCTGTAAAGATTTACAGCCTTGGAAACCCTATGGGGCAATTCTACTCTATCCTATAGGGTCCCTATGAGTTGGAATCGACTCCACAGCAGCATCACAGTTTATGTCCTCAGAAATACATAAATGTGAAATAATGTGTAAAAATGACGTGGGTATGGTGTCTGACCTCTTCCAACTTCACAAGGGGGAAGGAGAATCAAGACCAATAGCCCAAGGCTGTATTATGTAGGAATATGTTGATGATGAATGAAGTGGGCCTTTGTCTTTTAACTAACCCGGTATTAGAACCACCCCTTTCAATTGGTGATAAATCCCCCATTAGTATGTCTTTTTGGGAGGCAGGGCCCATTTTCCTGCCTCAAGGGCTGAAAGCTCTGGGAACAATCTCTCCTGCCTCTTGATAATGGGAGTGCAGCCAGTTAACCAGGCCAGGCCAGTGACTTAATCCTGCCTGGATCTTTGAGTCTTAAGGAAATTATATAAAGGTATTATGATAGCTGAGAAACCTTTCATGGCAGTGACAGGAAGGAGACTCCAGAGGACAAGTTATCATCAAGCATCTTACGCTGGTGATGCCATTAGCAGCATCCTGCTGTGTGTCCGTGTTGGACCCTTGTGCTCAGCCTTGTTGCTTCCTGCCCTTTTTTGAAGCTCGATTCCCCAGCCTTCTGAGTGATTCTGTGAGGGACTAGTTAGTCTTTTGGTAAATTTCTTTACTCTTATATTAGCCTGAGTTCTTCCTCCTACAGCGGTGATAATACTTGGTGTATCCAAAGAGAAGTTGATTGTGGAGACACTGGGTGGTCTCAGGAATAGCCAGTACTCTTTTCTGGCTAACCACCACTGTGATTATATAACCTTTTTTTTTTTTGCTCCCCTTCCTCCCTTTTTTTTTTCTCAGTTGTGATAGCTCCAAGTTTAGTAGTTTACATGATTCCAATTATAACTAATTCTCTTCATTATCTGTGTCATACGCGTATGAGATATGCTTTGTCATCTTTAGCAATGATCCACTGTAAAGTATTCACTCAATGCTTAGAGACTTGGAGACCCTGATTTACCAAATCTATAATAAAAGAAGAGTTAGAACCTCATTAATTAGACTCAGGTGCCTGCATAGATCTGATGGATTCCTGCAGCTCTCTCGAGGAGGAGGATGTCATCCAAAAAGCACCTCCGGAGAACAGTGCAGATGAAAGAAAATGGGAACTTTTCATCATCAACCAAAGTGCAGTCTATCCCAGAAAGGACACAAACGTAGCACCATATTTTGAATGATAGTTCAAAGCAGAGATTGAGTCAGAAAACTGAAGAAATGGAACTTATGTAAACTGCTCATGATCGCATTTTTCTTTATAATATAAATGGCAATTGCAATGCTAAATCTTGAGCCTTCTATTATTTAGGTATGAATACAAATTATCTTAAGAAAATTTTTTTCACAAGGCAAAAGCTTTTTGAAAGTCCCCATGAGCCCTTTTCCATCTGGCATAATGCTTACAACAAGTTTATCTAGCCCTTGAAATGGCGTTTAGCTTAAGCAAAGGGCTCAGTCTTCTCTGGCTGTTTTCTTATCATCTGGAGGAGATTGTTGTTTGTTTGTTTGTTTGTGTTTTACTATAATAGAAGCTGGCATATCAATTACTCCACACACCCTGTCTCTTAAACCTATACCAAAACACTGTATTTCTTGTATTTTTAAAATATCTACCAGCAGAGGCAGATTAGGAACAATTGTTAGAAAATTTCTTGCTGACATTCTGATAGCTATGGCATTTCAAAATACAGTCCTCACATACAAATCATTTGCTGTATTTACACATCATAGGAAAAATAAGCAAGGTGGGACCTTTAATGACAGAGTATAAATCAGCAAGTCAAAAGTATTGTAATAAAGAAACACGGTATTATTTGTTTAAGAGGCACATTATAGAATTGGCAGTGTTTTCCAGCAACTGAACGTTTTTACTTTCTTTTAACAACTTACTCATTATTATACACAGAATTTTTATTTAAATAGCATGGAAAATAAAACACGGGATCTAGTATCAGACTGTCAAATTTTTTAATCCTGCCTCTGGAACTCACGAACTAAGTGACATCAGGCAAGTCCACTGAATTCGATTCCCAGCTAATGCCCCTCATACGCAGCCACCACCCGTCTGTCAGGGGAGGCTTTCCTGTTGCTATGACACTAAACAGTTTTCAGTGAAGCTTCCAGACTAAGACAGACTAGAAGAAAAGGCCTGACAATCGACTTCTGAAAATCAGCCAGTGAAAAACTTATGGATCACAATGGTCCAATCGGCAACCAGTCATGGGGATGGTGTAGGACCAGGCTGTGTTTCAGTTGTATATGGAGTTGCCTTGGGTCGGGGGCTGTGGACAGCTAATGACAACATACTTGTAAAACATGTATGACAGTGCATGACATCTTGAATACCCACTAGAAGTGTATTGTTAAATTGTGAACAGAAAACTAAAATGTAAACATTTGAAAATGTAAAACCATTCAATCCTCTTCTTTCATCTTCTGCAACTGATTTTAGGGGAATTCGTCGTGTTGGCGTGATGTTTGACCCAGGAAACCCAACTGGGGAATTCGATATGATGTAAAGGAGATGGGTCATTATATTTTCTACTCTCATATTATCTCCGAGTAGAATTCTTTTTGTCTTTGGCAACTCAGCAATTTAAGTTGGTGATTTAAATTTTATAGCAGTTGGGAAGATTCTTGCTATGTACCACATCACACTTGATTTGTAATGCATATAAATCAGAGTTCTAGCATCACAGTTAAAAGCGGACTATAGAGTCACACTCTCTGAATTTAAATCCTTGATTTACTACTTAATAGCTATGTGGCTTTGAACAAATTAGTAAATGTCACTGTGCCCCAGTATTCTTCATCCGTATAGTGGGGACAACAGAGTAACCTAACTCAGAGGGTTGTTGTGAAAATTAAATGAGTTTAGAGCTGTCTTCCGTATAGTAAACACTCGTGTTAATTATTACTATTGCTATTATAATATTTCTTGTGGTGATATCTTATTTTTGGTGTCCATTTCAGGGTCTTTGAAAATGTATATATACTATATGTTTGTAAAGTATTAATTTTTTGACATTCTTTTTGTCTTTGGCAACTCAGCAGTTTAAGTTGGTGATATAAATCTTACAGCAGTTGGAAAGATTCTTGTTATGTACAACATCACACTTGATTTGTGATGCATATAAATCAGAGTTCTAACATCACAGTTAAAAGCGGACTATAGAGTCACACTCTCTGACTTTAAATCCTTGATCTACTAGTTAATAGCTATGTTGCCTTGAACAAATCAGTTAATGTCACTCTGGTCTATATTTCAAAATTACATTTTTTAAGATCTATTACTAATTAAAGGAGCCCTGGTGGAGCAATGGTTAAATACTCAGCTGCTAACCGAAAGTTTGCCAGTTCAAACCCACCCAGCAGCTGTATAGGAGAAAGACTTGGCAATCTGCTTCTGTAAAGATAACATCCAAGAAAACCCTGTGGGTTTCATGGGGTCACATGGTGTGGCTGTGAGTTAAAATTGACTCAAGGGCACCCAATAACAACAACATTACTAGTTAACCACCTTGATAGACAAAGTGGGTGAAATAACTATAGAACACTCCTTGTATCTAGGTTTAAAATCTGGAAGAGAGAGTGGAAGATATCGGTAGTGCTCGCCAATAGTAGATTCTTCTTTCCTTCCTGGGTATTTAGAGACCACACTTCCAAGACTGCTTATTGGGCCACATGACTATTATGACCAATGAAATATAAACGTAAGTGACATGAGTCATTTTGGGCTGAAACAAAGAAAAGTACTGGTTCAGATAGCAAGATATACTAGAACTTTATAGTTGCTAAATGTATTTAATATTGGGTCACAGATGGCAAAAAAAGTGATATGACATCAAAAAATAACATGGCATAACATGCAAAAAGCATAATGTATTTAAACCAGTATGGAAAAATATTATTTCTCAGGGTGGTAAATGTGTCTCTTTTTAAATAAAGTAAAAATCTTAAAATTTTAGAGAATTTCACAAAATGTAATTAAGAATAATTTATTCAATTCCAAATAAAATGAGTTCTATGGAACCCTCAGAAATGTTTTGAAATATCTTTAGTATGAATTCAGTTCATGATAGTCACAGATTCTGTGAAAGAAAAATGCTTCTTTTATTCATGAATCACAGACTCTCAAATCATACTTTCTATTATTTACTTAAATAGAAGGCAAATTGTAGAAGTATATACATAAATTTGGAGTCAAGGGATTTTATAAAATAAATGTATTTCATTCTAAAAATATATTTAAATTCTTAAGATACTTGAATGAAATATTTATTAAAACCTGAATTATTTTATCTTTGTCATATGGGTCAGCGAACTATGGCCCACTGCCTGTTTTTGTAAATAAAGTTTTATTGGAACACAGACACATCTGTTCATTAAAGTACCATATCTCACTGCTTTTATGCTAAAACAGCAAGTTGAATATTTGCTACACAGACTGTACAGACCCCCCAAACCTAAATATTTACTCTCTGGCCCTTTAGAGAAAATGTTTGCTGACTCCTGGCTTATAGAGGGTGCCCTGGTGGTGTAGTTGTTAGGAGCTCGGCTGCTAACCATAAAGGCTGGCAGTTCAAATCCACCATCTACCCCTTGGAAACGCTATGGGACAGTTCTTCTATGTCCTATAGGGTCTCTATGAGTCAGAATCAACTTGAGGGCAATGGGTTAACATATAAAGTTCAAAAATAAGCAAAACAAATTCTATTGTTTAGGGATGCATGCATTGTTAAGGTGTATGGAAAGGAAAGTACATGCATATCACAAAAGTCACAATAGTAGTTGCAGGGGGTGGGGAGGATGAAGTTGTGATTGGAAATGATCCATTCTGAACCTGAGGGGTGATTATACGTGTGTTCATTAACCAACAAAATCCAAATCCGTTAACATCGAGTCAATTCCAACTCATAGCGACTCTATAATACAGAGTAGAACTGCCTCATAGGGTTTCCAAGGAGTGGCTGGCGGATTCAAACTGCTGACCTTTTAATTAGCAGCCAAGCTCTTAACCACTGAGCCATGAGGGCTCTGTGTGTTCACTGTATAATAATTAATTAAACTGTGCATATCATTACGTATATACATCGTATGTCAAAATGAAGTAACATAGTTGGGGAACTAATATTTATTCTAGTTTCTTGTGTTTCTTTTCTAATCTTTAGTGGTGTGGAAGAAGGGTCTAGCTTTTCCTAGTCAAATGATAGATTCTCCACTGGGGTTGTTAGGTGCAGACTCATAGCAACTCCATGAGAGAACTTCCCCGTAGAGTTTTTTGTCTGTAATCTTTAGAGGAGTAGATCACCAAATCTTTCTTCCAGGGAGCCACTTGGTTGATTCAAAAGGTTAGCAGTCGAATGCTTAAACATTCCACCACCAAGACTCTTTAGATTCTCCATTACCCTTTATTAAATGATTTATTTTTTCCCTGCTGATTTGAAAACCCACACAAGAAAGAAATGTTTACGTTCTTTATAACTCTTGTCTTTTCTATATCCCTGTATAAGGCTGCCTGCGTGTGGAGTAGTGTTACTTAAAGTTATGATGCTCAATTTACTTCATTTTGAAAATCATCACCTAAAGAGTTCTTGCCTAATTTGTTTTACCTCTTACTCATCCTGTCAACATTGCAGTCCAGGCATACTTTCCTTGCCTTTTCCAAAGAAAGCACAATGAGGTGGCCTTGACTATCCGTCTTGTAATTTTGCATGTGAAAGAGAAAGTTTACTCTTTAACCCTTCTCTAGTGATAGAATCTGCAGATCAACTGAAGGCTGACTAGCCCAAGGAAAGGGACTGTAGTACTGGGTATCTGAGATTTGCCTATTTGCAAATGACCTGAAGGTTCAGGATATGTAGTTCTTTGCAGATTAGTTAAGTCACAAATTTAGAAGGCCTGTGCTGTGAAGTTGGTGTGTGGGAGAATCGCTTACTGATGAGAACATCTAATGGATGGCACATCATCATCAATGAGACAGTATCAGTGTGTCTTCATTATTCACTGAATATGCAGGGACTTTAAATTTACGGCATTTTATGTAACAGAAGATGTGAAAGGAATGTCATCAGCTGGTACTGATAAGGAAAAGAGAATGAGGAAACAAAAACTTAGATAAAAGTGCAAAACTTTATGGTAATTAATGTGAAACTCACCAAGATAATTAAAGATAGTATAAGACAATTGTTTCTGCCATAGCTTTCTTCCTCACTAATATTTTTGGAACCCACCTGAGCAGTGCTGCTAGAAGTGGGAGATTTTATTTCAGAGGAGGAAAACAATGCATTTTCTTCATTTTCAGAGTTCCCAGATTGTCATGTTTGTTTAAATCAAAGCGTCATCCCATGATTGTTTTACATATATATCCCAGAAAACAAACTCATTGCCATGGAGTCAATTCAGACTCATAGCGACCCTATAGGACAGAGTAGAACTGCCCCAGTTTCCAAGAAGGGGCTACTGGATTTGAACTGCTTACCTTTTGGTTAGCAGCTGACCTCTCAACTGTTGCGCCACCAGAGCTCCTATATATATATATATATGTTTTTAAAGCTAAGGACTTGACCTTGCAATTTCTTTGCTCTGTTTTACTTTTGAGCAGTAATAGATCTAGAATGTATTATATTGAAATAGATGTTATTTGAGTCTATATTAAAACAATCGTAATCTAAACAATCAGCATATATTTATTGATTTCCAGATATTAATGATATCTTTAATTAACTTGTTCTTGCATGCAGGCGTGACTGCACTGATTCAACATTGATTGTGAGGACCAGATCAGAAAATGTGTAAAAGCCTTTTGCAAATAATTAAATAGTACAAAATATGAGTGTTGTTACTAATATTATAAGTATATGTACATGATTAATACGTATATTTTTATTACCTGGCTAATTGACACATGGGCTGTGTTGAAGAGATCGTTGAGAGTTAGGCTAGAGCAAAGAGTGGGTAGAATGTCTGCAGTTGACAAGAACAGAATGAAAGGAGGGGAGTAGAGATACAGAGGCAGGGAGTTGGGGAGCATTTGATTTAGGAATGAGGCTGTGAAAAGAAGGGTGTAATTGAAATATGAGAAAGCTCCTGTGGAGGTTCGGGAAGGGAATCATGAAAATAACTGGAGCAAAATAAAAGGTTTCAGAAAAGCAGTACTTGCTGTGAAGGAGTTAGGTATTGTGATTTTGAAGCTAGCCAGATGATCAGAATTGTGTGATACTCTCTAAAAATATTTTCTGGACATATAAAAAAAAACAGTTACTAGTTCCCTTAGTATTTCATCACTATAGGATCTCTGTAGCCCTGGTGGCACAGTGATTAACAGCTCAGCTGCTAACCAAAAGGTTGGCAGTTTGAATCCACCATGGCTTGGCTCAAATAAAGAAGACAGAAGAAGAATTGATGCATTTGAATTACAGTGTTGGCAAAGAATATTGAATACACCATGGACTGCCAGAAGAACAAACAAGTCTATTTTGGAAGAAGTACAGCCAGAATGTTCCCTGGAAGCAAGGATGGTGAGACTTTGTCTCACGTACTTTAGACATGTTATCAGGAAGGACCAGTCCCTGGAGAAGTACATGGTGTTTGGTAAAGTAGAGGCTCAGCAGAAAAGAGGAGATGGATTGACACAGTGGCTGCAACAGTGGGCTCAAACATAGCAACAATTGTGAGGGTGGCGCAGGACCAGGCTGTGTTTTGTTCTGTTGTTCATGGGGTCATGATGAGTTGGAACCGACTTGACGACACCTAACAGCAACAACTTGATAACTTCACTTGGATGAGTAATAGTCATCTTTAATACAACATTTCTAAATATTTGATTTCCATCCCTCCTTCCCCCAAAATATTTATTCTTCCCATTTTCCCATCTCAGTAAATGCTACCATTCTTCCTCCAGTTACTCCAGTCAAAACACTGGAATCATATTTACATTTCAAGGCAAAGAAAGGGAAATATAAGTTTTTAAATAACGTTATAATAAATGACTAGTAATTTGTGGAAAAATAGCAAAGCCAAACCTATATCTCATCACTTAGATCAATACAAGTTTTAGATGAATCAAAAATGCTAAGTAAACATAGATCAGTTAAACATACTGGAAAGAAATGCGACTGTGTTTTAGTCTTGACAAGGGTAGGTTTTCTTAAACAAGAAATAAAGCCCAGAAACCACAAAAGGAAGAAGGAGAAAAAAAGTTCTCAATTACATAAGAGATACAATTGTCAGCACTAAAAAAATACTCTCAGAAAATACTCGACATGGATATTTAAAATACCTGCTTAAGGCAGAGGAACTTTATCATATGTTCATTTCCTCCACCAATACTGTAAACTACTTGCAGAAACATCCTGCATATGTGTTTTAAATTTTGAAAATCTGATCTGTAGCTGACAGTCACAAGATTTTAAACACATTCAGTTAAGGATGGACCATGCAAGAGGTGAGAGATGATATGCAAGGGGAGGCCTGAGGAAGAAAACGTGGAGGAGAAATTCTTATTAAAATGCTGAATTTTCTTTGCTTCAGGTTGGTGTGTTTAAGGTCCATGACCAGTCACACAGTGCTATTGGCATATAATATATGCTCCTTACTATTTCATAATGGAATTATACATTTTCGAGTGCTTAACACATGTTTGGAGTCTTGGTGGTGCAGTGGTTAAAATCTCGGCTGTTAACCAAAAGGTCTGCAGTTCAAATCCACCACCTGCTCCTTGGAAATCCTATGGGGCAGTTCTACTCTGTCCTATAGGGTCACTATGAGTCAGAATCAACTCAACGACAACGAGTTTGATTTTAACACATATTTGACACTCTGCAGCGTTTAACACTCATAACAATTTTGAGATAGATGCTATTATTACCTAAATTGCATAGTATGATGAGTCAGAGAGAGGTTAGTAAAACTTGTGCAAGACCACCCAGTTCCTAAGTGGCTGAGCTGGGATTCAGGCCAGAGTGTTTAGTTCCAGAGACTGAGTTCTTAAGAGCAACTCCTTAGCATCTCTCAGTGATTTTGAACAAATGCGCACATAGACAAACAATTGAACAAATTAATACTTGGGCATATTTCTCTCATGAAATAATTAGAGTATGAAACATTGCTTTTCCTAAATAATAAAAATATTTCTTGAAACAGTGATATAAGTAAAAATTATGAATGCACATTTATTAATAATTCAAGTTTCTAATATTATGCACATTTCTGGGGATGATTAAGTTTAGCTCATTTTCTTTACCTTATTATAACTGTTAATTTTTCTCCAAACATCCTCCAACTTTATTTTTTTGAACTTAGTAGATTTATTAGTGTATTATGTTTGAAGAGAAGTACAAACACTAAAGAGATTCTAGAAGAGAATACTCCAAGGCATAAAAGAATGTAAATATAAATTTTATAAAACTTTTTAAAAGGAGTTAGGATTTTGGGCCTGAAAAAAATGAAACCCGTGACATGAGTTATCAGCAGTATGGATCTTTGGAACATATAAAAGAAAAAGGAAACATACCGCTTGCTATAATAGCCATAATTGCATCAACTACTGTATTTCATGTTACTGTTATTAGGGGCCTTTGAGTTGGTTCCGACTCACAGTGACCCCATGTACAACAGAACAAAAACACTGCCTGGTCCTGCGCCATCCTCACAATCGTTATTATGCCTGAGCCCATTGTTGCAGCCACTGTGTCAATCCATCTCCTTGAGGATCTTCCTTTTTGAGTAAAAAACACAGGTGTGGAATTGCTGGGTCATATGGTAATATATGCCTAACTCTAGAAGAACTTCCAAAATGTTTGCACAATTTTCTGTTCCTTTCCGTAGTGGAAAAGAGTTCCAGTTGCTCTATATCCTCATTTGGTCAATATTTTTCATTTTAGCTCTTCTGGTGAGTGTATATTGGTATGTTATTGTGGTTTTAATCCATATTTCCCTAGTGTCTAATAATGCTGAGAATCTATTCTAGCTTCTTAGTGAAGTGTCTTTTCAAATCTTTTGTCCATTCCTTCACTGGATTATTTGTCATTTTATTATTTAGTAGTAAACATTTTTTATATGCTGGATACAATTCCTTTTTTATATATTTTGCAAATATTTTTTCTCCTCTGGTTTGTCTTTTCATTTTCTTAATATTGTCTTTAGAAGAACAGAGAAGTTTTCAATTTTGATGAAGTCCAATTTATCCATTTTTTTCTTCTATATTTCGTGCTGTTGTCGATTTATTTAAATAGTTTTGCCTAACCAAAAGTCACTAAGATTTTCTACTATGTATTCTTTTAGAAGTTTTATAGTTTTAGCTTATGTATTTAGATATTTAATCTATTTCAACTTAACTTTTGTATGTATGTGAGAAAAGAGTCAAGGTTTTTTTTTTTGATGTGGATATCCAAATTTTATAGCACCACCTTTTGGAAAAATTATCATTTATCCATTGAATTTCCTTTACGCTTTTATTGAAATTCAATTGGTCACATATATGTGGACTTATTTCTGGAGTCTCAACTCTGTTCCACTGACCTTTGCTTCTAATGTTATGCCCATAGGATGAGTCTTGTTTATTAATAGCTAAAATAAGTTCTTGAAATGAAGTAATATACATCCTCCAAATTTGGTTAAAAATTGTTTTGGTTATTGTAGTTATTTTGCTTTCCCATATAAATTTTAGAATAAGTTGCCAATGTTTTTTTTTTTTTTATAATTTATTTTATTTTGTTGTGGAGAATATACACAGCAGAATGTACACCAGTTCAACAGTTTCTACCCGCACAATTCAGTGATGTTGATTACATTCTTTGAGTTGTGCAACCATTCCCACCCTCCTTTTCGGAGTTGTTCCTCCCCCATTAACATAAATTCGCTAGCTGCTGACATTTTGATTTAGGTTTTATTGAGCTATAGACCTATTTGGAGGAATTAACATCTTCACAATATTGAGTCGTCTTAATATTTCACAAAATATTTTGGTCTTTTAAAAATTCTGTGAACAATGTTTTGTAGATTTTAGTGCACAGATCTTTGCACAGTTCTGTGTAATCTATCCCCAAGTATTTCATATTTTTGATGCATGTTGCTTTTGTTAGGTGCTGTCAACTCTGTTCCGACTCCCAGTGACCCCATGTACAACAGAAGGAAACACAGCGCGGTTCTGCGCCAACCTCTCAATCATTGTTATGCTTGAGTCCATTGTTACAGCCACTGTGTCAGTCCATCTCGGTGAAGGTCTTCCTCTTTTTTTTTCCTGATGCATAGTAAATGGTATTTTTCTTTTTCAGTTTTAGATTGTTTTTGCTAATTCTCTTCGTCACCTAGTGCTGCTATAACAGAAATACCACAAATGGATGACTTTACAAACAGAAGTTTATTCTCTGTTTTAGTCATCTAGTGCTACTCCAAGAGAAATACCACAAGTGGATGGATTTACAAAGAGAAATTTATTCTCTCACAGTCCAGTAGGCTACAAGTCCAAATTCAGGGCATCAGCTCCAGGGGAAGGCTTTCTCCATCGGCTCTGGAGGAACATCCATGCCATCAGTCTTCCTTTGGTCTGGGAGCTTCTGTGCGCAGGAACCTCAGGTCCAAAGAACGTGCTCTGCTCCCAGCACTGCTTTCTTGGTGGTGTGAGGTTCCCATGTGTCTCTGCTCGCTTCTCTCTTTTATATCTCAAAAGAGATTGCATTAAGACACTGATCTTGTCAAACTCATCAGTATAACCTCATCACAGTGATAGAATTTACAACACATGTGGAGATCACATATAATCTCATCATAGTGGTAGAGTTTACAACACATAAGGAAATCACATCAGATAACACAATCATACAATACTAGGAATCATGACCTAGCCAAGTTGCTACACACATTTTTTGGGGGACACAATTCAATCCATGACATCCTTTAACAGTCTGTAAGGCTAAAAGTCTGAATTCAGGGTGCCAATTCCAGTGGAAGGCTTTCTCTCTCTGTTGGCTCTGGGGGAAGGTCCTTGTCATCAATCTTCCCCTGGTCTAAGAGTTTCTTAGCACAGGGACCCCTGGTCCAAAGGATGCGCTCACTGCCAGCTCTTCTTTCTTGGTGGTAGGAGGACCCCTCCTCTCTGCTTGCTTCTCTCTTTTATATCTCAAAAGAGACTGACTCAAGATACAGCCTAATCCTGTAGATTGTATCCTGCCTTATTAGCATAACTGCCTCTAGTCTTGCTGCATTAACATCTTAGAGGTTAGGATTTATAACACATAGGATAATCACATCAGATCACAAAATGGTGGACAACCACACAATACTGGCAATCATGGCCTAGCCAAGTTGGCATACATTTTGGGGGACACAATTCAATTCATAACAGTTACCAAGATTCAGTTAAATAAACTAAACCTTGTTTCCCCAAACAACAGGGTTTAAATTTCAATTACCACGGTATTTTCACTGTGAAGTAATTCCATAAAATACAACTTCACTGTTAGCTCTTTAGCCCATAAATCACTCCAGATCTTCCAGTGATAAATCCACATGGCATCTTATAAAAATGGGTATCAAAAGAGGGAATTTGGTCGAGAGAGATTAAAGTGCAACAGAGAAATGAAAGATAGTAATGCTGGAAGTGAAATTCAAATTAAATGTAAATGGAGTTACAGAAGACATAGCTAACTGTGGGAATGTTGGAACTGCCACTGTTTGAGAGATTTTAGATATGTAGCTAGATGAACTTAGTGAAGGCCAGCTTATCAACAAATGAGGGAAACGGAATGGTTGTGACAAAAATAATTAAGATATTCCAGGGGAAGTGATGTTGGCAAGAACTTAATATCGAAGGAACTTTTACAGTTTTTTCACAGCTCGAATACCCAAGGGATGAAATGTCGAAACTGGATTCAAACTTAGGAAAGTATGGCAATTTGCTAAGGAATAAAAGAGATAGTCCCTCTATATTGTAAGTTATAGAATAAGAAGGCAAACACTATTCAAACTACTCCTGATATATATATATATTTTAAAATATAAATATATATATATTTTAAAGAAATAAAACATTTAACTTTTAAATAGTTTAATGTTTTCAATTAAACAAACAAACAAAAAACCCACCGTTGCTACCGAGTTGATTCCACCTCATAATGACGCTATAGGACAGAATAGAACTGCCCCATACGATTTCCAAGGCTGTAAATCTTTACAGAAGCACACTGCCACATCTTTCTCCCATAGAGCGGCTGGTGAGTTCAAACTGCTGTCCTTTCAGTTAGCAGCTGAGTGCTTAACCGCTGTGCTACCAGGGCTCCTTATGTTTTTAATTACAGTATACTAAGTATTAGTTTTACTTTTTTAAAATCATCCTATACATTTAAAATCAACAGTAAAAGAGTTTTTAATGTTTGTACAAAACATTTTAAAGTTAATGGAACAATTGTAATTTTTTTAACAGATAAGTACTCGGCTGCTAACTGAAAGGCTGGCAGTTTGAATCCTCCTAGTGGCTCCATGGGAAAAACACCTGGCTATCTGCTTTTGTAAAGATTACAGCCAAGGGAACCCTAGAGGGCAGTTCCACTCTGACTGGGTCGCTAGAATAAAAATCGACTGAACGGCACACAACAACATTAAGATTACTTACATTTTCAACTTGCATGCTCGTTTTCAAGTATTTAAAATGCTATTTTTTTTTAAAAAAAAGACAGCCTATAATGGCCTCCTGCTTTTTAATCCAGTTTCCAGTCTATACATATTGTGAACATATAACATCAATTAAGATACAATAATGACAATCTACATAAGGGGAAAAAAAGTTATTTATGGATAATTTCCCTCTAAACCATCAGACGGAATGATAGAATGAAACTCTAATTAAACACATTGCTCTGTTTGGTTAAATACTGCCAGCAAGATGGTATCATTTTATAAATTGTGATCTGAGATAGGATGATCAAGATACTAAAGAAGAACACGGATCATTTTTAAAATCATTTTATAATTAAATTAAAATGTCACGTTTAGTGTTACACCAGTGAAAGCACAGTGAATAGATATTCATGTGGCACAGTCTCAAAACATGATTTTAATTAGAATTCTTTGACATGTTTAAGTTGGTTTGCTTAGTCTCTTTTTACTTCGTGAGTCCCTTTATCTATAAGCAGTATCAATATTGACAGTTCCCTGTGTTACCACTGTAGCATTTGCTCAACATTTTGCAGATGTGTGCACAGGGATTAAAAGACAAAAGTCAGGATTTAATTCCCCAGCTTCTCAGGTTGCTTTGCCCCCAGTCCACATGTATGTCACAGAATTGTCAAGCTCTTATTTCTGCTCAGATATTAATGTTTTTCCAGGCTTCTCCTTCTCATCTGAGGATTTCTTACACGTTATGCCTGCTCCCTTAAGAAGTTAATTCCCTTGCCATGTAAACATTCAAAGTGGACTCCAGAAACTCACACATGGATTATTTAAAATTTCAGTTATTTTTCATTGCTAGCTTAAAAAAAGTAAATGTTATTAAAAAAAAAAAAAGCAATTAGAATGGATTTGGACCCCTCCCATCTAGGAGTCTTAAACTGACGTGAGCAGAGGAAAGATTTTGGCTTGGGGAAAGGGCCTTAGAGGGGAGACTGGGAGGTCATCAAATATCCCTTAGTTCTTCCTTTCCATCCTCTCTTGATGTCCAAGTTTTATGTTTTATTTTTCCTACTTCGGTGGTAACCATTAAAATTTTAATTTATTCTGTACTTCACTGTGCACTTTTCTAGAAAAGTCTATATTTTTAATATCACTATCATGTTGCTGAATAAAGCAGTGATATTGGCATATTCTAATTGTCTACTTACCACTGCCTCCTTGAAATGTTGTGCAGGTTTTGAAGTCAAATCATTCTTAATATGAAATATAAAATGTAAATCAAATATAAATCTATTTTATATCACTGCTGTTTTGCGTGATTTGTATGTGTATAATATGATTTCTGTCTTGTAAGATATTGTTCCTTACGCTTGCTTCTTGCATTTTATGCCTTCCTTCTAGGTTTCCTTTTTTTCTTGTTAAAAGCACATACTCTAAAGGTTCTGGTAAAATATTTTAGTTTTTACTAAATTTGTAAATGCCTAGTTCACAGTAACTCTCGAAGATAGCTTATATGGGGAAAAAGTGTAATTTGCGATTTCTTTCTCCTTACTTTGTTATAAGCTAATCTCTTACATTTTGCCTTTGTTAACTTAATAGGCTGTCATTAGTCTTTTTTTTTTTTTCTTTTTGAAGAGAATTTTACTTGCCCGCTGATAGTTTTTAACATTCTTTCTTCTTTCTTGGTGTTTTGCAGACTATGATGTGTGTCTGCGTGTGATTCTTTTTCTATCTTTCCCATCACTTGGCATGGTCTCGAAAGACAACTCTTTCTTTCTCTCTTCCTTTCTGGAAATCTCTAACTTTAGTTCTTCCAATACCCATTGTTGTCTCTGTTCCTGGCACTCTTAAATGTATATTGGTGCTTCTAAGTCTATCCTCCATGTATCTTTTTTTTAAAAAATATTTTATTTATTTATCTCCTTAAGTATGGAATAAATAAACAAATAAATGCATATGGACCATATTTATAATAATTGTTTGCATATTTTCTCATTTATCTTTATTGATGTTATTCTTTCCTTTATTTCTTTGACGATTTTGAACATATTTATTTTAAAGTTTTACGGCATTGTCTTTTTAAAAATTTTCATTTTGAATAAATGTATCTTATTGCTGATTCTGGAGTTGTCCCTGGCGTATGTTTTCCCCAGAGGATTTGAAATTTTTAGTTTCAAATCTTATCTTAATTGGAACATTTCTCTCTCTTTCTCCACTCGCCCCTTTTGTCTAACAGTCTTGAGGTTGCCTCCACTCAGCCAGCAAGACCAGTTTTGTTCAAGTCCATTCCAACTCATGAAGACCCCATGTGTGTCAGAGTGGAACTGTGCTCTCTAGGGTCTTTTCAGTGGCTGATTTTTCAGAAGTAGATCACCAGGGCTTTCTTCTGAGGCAACTCTGGGTGGACTGGAACCTCCAACGTTTCAGTTAGCACCTCAGTGTGTCCACCTTTTGTACCACCCAAGGACTCTGCCAGCAAGACAACAAAGTCTAAAATCAGATCCTTTATGGGCAGACCCGAGCTTCCATGCAATGAGAATGGGGTAATCTGTGTAGCCAGTGTGTGGTTTGACCTAGGTGCTATCAGAAGTGTTTTCTCTGGGTGTGTGTTTTTTAATCCACTTGGGCCGATCAGTTCTATGGAGCCACAGGTGGCAAATGCATAGTCCAGAGTTGTTCTGCTCTTTTCCAGGTTCATTTCACCTAAGGGAAGTTCTGCCTCAGCCTCTGGTTTCATGCAATGGAAAAGCCTGCTTTCTCTATGCCATCACCCTCGTGGTCTTTGGTCCCCACTGCTCACTACCAAACTCCTCAGCTTATTTCTGGGCAAGAGTTCAGCAGACCCCTGACTCTAATCCTGGATTTCCCTTGTAAACTCATCTTCTCTTTCTAGTGCAAAGATATTCACATCTGAATTTTATGTACACACCTATGTCTTTTGACAAGTACACATAAGCACACATACATAGGCATGTATTTCAGGTCTAATTGATGTATTTGGTGGGTAGAATGTAGATCATAGCATGGAATCATAGAATATCTTGCTTTTGGAAGTTTCTGTGTTTATTTATTTTCAAAGTTTCTTTCCCATATGCTAGTCCGGGTTCTCGAGAAGCAGACTCCGAGGCAGTGGTAAATGTATTAGGTAAATGCCTGTGAGAGAATATGGGAAGTGAGCCGGGAGAGGCTGGGCGAGTAAATCCAGAGAAGGCGCCAGAGAAGGAACGTTGGGTAAAAGCATTGTCACCCCAGTGACCTTCATAAGGCTCTAGAAGGTCTGGGCTTGAGGTTAAGTCACCTATATCATTGGCCAACTTGATGGCCTTGTTCAATTTTTATTTATTTATTTATTTTCTCAAAAAGTGATTTATTATATGCATCCCTACTATTTGTTTTTTTTTTATTATTGTACTTTAGATGAAGGTTTACAGAGCAAGCAGTTTCTCATTAAACAGTTAGTACCCATATTGTTTTATGACATTGGTTAACAACACCATGACATGTCAACACTCTCTCTTCTCGACCTTGGGTTCCCTATTACCAGCTTTCCTGTCCCTTCCTGCCTTCTAGTCCTTGTCCCTGGGCTGTTGTGCCCCATTAGCCTCGTTTTGTTTTATGGGCCTGTCTAATCTTTGGTGGAAGGGTGAACCTCGGGAGTGATTTCATTACTGAGCTAAAAGGGTGCCTGGCGGCCATACTTTTGGAGTTTCTCCAGTCTTTGTCAGGCCAGTAAGTCTGGTCTTTTTTTGTGAGTTAGAATTTTGTTCTACATTTTTCTCCAGCTCTGTCTGGGACCCTCTGTTGTGATCCCTGTGAGAGTAGTCAGTGGTGGTAGCTGGGCACCATCTAGTTGTACCAGACTCAGTCTGGTGGAGGCTGTGGTAGTCGTGGTCCATTGGTCCTTTGGACTAATCTTTCCCTTGTATGTTGTTTTCTTCATTCTCCCTTGCTCTCAAAGGGGTGAGACCAGAGGAGTATCTTAGATGGCTGCTCACAGGCTTTTAAGACCCTAGATGCTACTCACCAAGATAGAATGTAGAGCATTGTCTTTATGAACTATGTTATGCCTATTGAGCTAGATGTTCCCTGAGACCATGGTCCCCACAGCCCTCCACCCAGCAATTCAGTCCCTCAGGGAGTTTGGATGTGTCTATGGAGTTTCCATGACCTTTCCTTGTTCCTTGTTCAGTTTTTAACTCCTTCCTTTTTCCTTTCCCAAGACTCTCACTAGGAGCAATTCCAGAAAAAAAAAGATACCAGCGCATGAGCTTTTGTATCGGGTTTTTCTTGGGAATGGACTGGTGGGGCAACCCATTTAAAACAAAGCTAAGGGCATTAAGTTGCTCTCTGCGTGTGCACATGCGAGGTGAAGCAGAAATTAAAGAGTGAGTAAGAATTATCACACTCCATTAATCAGGATGGACTTTTCCACACCAAAAAATGTCTTCTTGTACCCTAGCCTCCCATTATTTCCAATCCCTCGTGCATTTTATCTGGTCTGCGTCAACTGGCTCTTCACTTGCTGAGCCAGGAGATTCTGTGTGTGGGTGCACAGCAGACGTCAGCTGCAAGGAATGCAGACTATGGAGCTCCTTAGCCGTTTAATAGTTCACCTTAGTTTAATGCACAATCCAGAGTAAATGTTAATGGAAAATGTTTGAATGAATGGATGAACATATGAATACATAATTGTACTCAATCTTAAGCATTCACTCAGGCAGCCAGGAGCCAAATTATTTTCTTCTTCCTCTTGGCAATAGTGCAGATGGAAAGGAAATTTCTGAGAAGCAGAGGACACCGAGAGTGACTTCTTCCCTCATAATCCCCGTTCTTCATTAAAAATTGCCAGATGAGGTTCAATAGATTTTACTTTAATTGGCCGTAACTGCTCCAAATGAAATATCACTATAGTAACATGACAGCAATACGTTGTAGGCAATTACAAAAATTGTCTCGAAATATTAGCATTAGATGAAACTGTAATATTAAGCCTAGGAGCTCATATATGGCAACTGCAAACTATAACCAGAAAAATTGTCACCTTTATCCAGAATGGGAATTACTACATTGGGAATGAGAATCGCTACATGCAAAGTTTAAAAATGTTTTCACCTTTGTACAGAATGAGAATCACTACATTGTGGTGTTTATGCATTTGCATATCTATATATTTATGTAAATATATATGTGTATATGAATTTGTATATATATACAGTATATGTATACGGACATAGAAATAGGATGGATTGCTAAATTCAAAATAATTTCAACACTGAGGCCAAGTCTAGACACAAATTAGGGGAGTGAAACACTTTATGTTTTGCTTGGTGGTAGCTTGTTAAAGAGCACTGGTGGCACAATAGTTAAGTGATTGGCAGCTAACCATAAGGTCCTCGGTTCAAATCCACCAGCCAGAAAAAGATGTGGTGGCCTGCTTCTGTAAAGAGCTGTAGCCTTGGAAACCCATGGAGCAGTTCTACCCTGCCTGTAGGGTTGCTATGAGTCAGAAGCTACTCGACAGCGGTGGATTTTGGGATTGGTAGCTTATTATAACTCAGCATTCCTGAAACATAAAATTGTGCCTCCTATTACTTTCATGTGATCATTTTAAATTAAAGTACATCAGATTTTCTTCTTAGTTAGGAAAGCACTTTCAGGATATCTAAATCTACACCAAGATTTCATCTTGCCAACCGTTGGCTTAACTTTCTGCTTACCGTAAAAAAATGAAGACAATCTATATCAATATTTCTCCCAACTTTTTATTGATTCACATTGGCTTGTAAAATATAAATGGAGACTGAAAGAAAATACCAATAGCAGTTTTTTTTATTTTCACGTTTTATGTATTTCAGATATTTTATCGGCATACAGATACATCAATCTTAAATGAATCCAGTGCCCCTGGGTCACTCTCCTCCTATCCATCTGTAGAACTGCTCTCTTTTCAGGTTCAATCCTCATTTGTACTCACATCCACGCACAAACTCAAACCTTCCTCACCCCTTGTACCCCACTGCTGTCAAGTCGATTTTGACCCACAGCGACCCTATGGGACAGAGTAGAGCTGCCCCATAGGATTCCAAGGAGCGGCTAGTGGATTGGAACTGCCAGCCTTTTGTTTAGCAGTGGAGCTCTTAACCATTGGGCGACCAGGGCTCCCACTTCCTTGTACAGAAGGTGAAATACAAGCGGCAAGCCTGAATGTGATCATTGTCTCAGACCATTTTCTATCAGCAAGCATCCACAGCCAAGTACGAGTTGGAAGGTGTCCTGATCATCTAGCGCTGCTATCACAGAGATACCACAAGTGGGTGGCTTTAAGGAACGTGCATTTATTTTCTCACAGTTTAGGAGGCTGGAAGTGTGAATTCAGGCACCAGCTATGGGGGAGCTTTCTCCCTGTGGGCTCTGGAGGAAGAGCCTTGTCTCTTTCAGCATCTGTAACCCTTTCATTTCTCCATTGCTTGTGGATCTTCATGTGTCATCTGTCTTCCCTGGTCTGTGCTTCTTTGTCTCTGTGTTTATGCTCGGAAGTGGTTAGGTTTAGGACGCACCCTATACTGACGTGGCCTCATTAACATGACAAAGAAAACCCTGTTTCCAAATAGAGTTGCAGCCACTTGTATAAAAACGAAAACTCTTTGCCATTGAGTCGATTCCAACTCATAGCGACCCTATAGGACAAAGTGGAACTGCCCCATAGGGTTTCCAAGGAGCGGCTGGTGGATTCGAACTGCCAACATTTAGGTTAGCAACCAAAGCGCTTAACCACTGCACCACCAGGGCTCCCAGTGCATGTATAGGAGTTAGGGTTCCAACACATGTTTTTGGGGAACACAATTCAATCTATAACAGAAGGGTTGGCACTGGAAACTAAATGTTGCTTCTTCCATGGTTTCACACCGACAGATCCCTCTTTAGGTGTCTCACATCTCCTCTCAGAACAGTCCTGATAGCAGGCAATTGGCTCAGCAAAAGAGAGTGCTGAGACTACCACCTGGTCATTTCCACTACATCCTTTCTGGAAATTTGAGAATATCAGAGTAATTTCTCATCCCTGTTCTGAACTCTTGTCATCAGACTGCAGGTAAGAGGACATAACTGGCAGGTGTGAAGGGTCAGATTTTTTTGAAATCCGTGTAGGAGAAAATGAACCATCACATCTACCTTTTTATTTTCTCATTTCTTCTTTGTAAATAAGTAAGTATTTCAGTTTGAGGATACCCTAGAGTATATGTTTAAAACAAATCTTTAAAATAGATTTTTATTTCTCACACGTTTCTATTCTAACCAATACATGTGTGTTATTAAAACATAGGCATTTCTCTTAAAACATTTTGTTTCAAGCTCACATTGTAACGCAACGTATTTCTCAACATCAGCATGTTCTGATGCGCCTTCCTTCTTGGTTGCGCCCATGGAGAACCTCTAATTCCTCACCTGAGGAGACTCCTTTTGAGATTTTGAACACCAGATTTAATAACACCTCTGGTCTTTAATTTCCAGCTTTGCTTTTCTCCCTGAGAACACATTGCTGTGCCCATTATACAATTTTATGCCATAATTGAACAATATAAAAAACGGAGCCTGAATAAATGTTTGAAATCTTTATGCTATTATTTCCATAATTCAGTAGAAAACAGAAAAACAGTCCACATACACTTGAAGTATCTAGAGAGTCGATTTGAAATGAGCTCTTTGCACATTCTGTGTGTGTATAGATTCATCATGATGCCTGTGGGACTAACAGTGACCTGGGCTTTGAATTTTTCTCTGGTCCGTCTGGAACAATCCAGTAAGTCGGATAAGACACAGCCCTTTACTTTATGAAATTTTGAAATAGCTGAGGTATCTACAGAGGAGTCCATCGGTAGTTTAGCGGTAGTATTCGCACCTTCCATGTGGAGAACCCGGGTTCAATTTCCTGCCAATGCACCTCATGCACAGCCACAACCCATCTGTCAGTGGAGGCTTTCATGTTGCTATAATGCAGAACAGGTTTCAGTGGTGCTTCTAAACGAAGACTGACTAGGAAGAAAGGCCTGGTGATCAACTTCTGAAAAATCAGCCAATGAAAACCCTGTGAATCTCAAAGGTCTGATCTGCAGCCGATGATGGGGATGGTGCAGCATTTCCATCTGTATGTACAGGGTCGCCATGAGGCAGGGCTGACTCTGTAATAGCTAACAACAGCAACAAGAAATGTAGAGCTACGATGTTTTGTTTATTATTAGAGTTTTTTTCATACAAATGCTCACTCAGCTCTTGGCTTCAAGAGGACATGGAAAAATAAAATGGATCAAACGCTTTCAAAAGAATGTTGGAACTCAAGGTTAATCATTTGATTTGATGTATTTTTGTTATAGATATTTTTTATTGGCTCTCTAACAGGTTACTTATACTAAGGCTTTCATCTATTTTTTCTCTTCAGACATAATGTACAGATAAAATACTATCACACAATTTGATTAGATCATACGAAATTAGTATCATTTAATTTTTTTCTTTTATTGTCTAAATTTTGTATTACATTGTATGTGTTTCTTGCATAAATATTAATGCTCTAATTCAAATTCTCTTTAATGCTTCTTTCAAATAATGTCTTTATGAATCATTTGAATCTTTTATTAATTAGCTGCACCATTTAGCGATAAAAAAGTGATTGAATCTACTTATAAATTGCCCATCAAATGCAACTGCGTTTTCCTGTATAATGAATGTCATGGATTGAATTATGTCCCCCAAGAAATGTGTGTATCAATTGAACGGGGCCATGAGTCCCAGTATTGTGGGTTGGCCTTCATTTTGTGTTTGTAATTTTATGTTAAAGAGGATTAGGGTGGGATTGTAACACCCTTACTAAGGTCACATCCCTGATCCAATGTAAAGGGAGTTTCCCTGGGGTGTGGCCTGCACCACCTTTTATCTTACAAGAGATAAAAGAGAAGAGAAGCAAGCAGAGAGTTGGGGACCTCATACCATCAAGAAAGTAGTGCCAGAAGCAGAGTGTGTCCTTTGGACCAGCGGTTCCCGCACTGAGATGCTCCCAGATCAAGGGAAGACTGATGACAAGGACCTCCCTTCAGAGTCAACAGAGAGAGAGAGAAAGCCTTCCCTGGCTTCTAGCCTACTGGACTGTGAGAGAATAAACTTCTTTTGTTAAAGCCATCCACTTGTGGTATTTCTGTTACAGCAGCACTAGATGACTAAGACAATGAACTTAGCAAATACTAGGGAAAAAAAGATTCCAGTGTCTTGACTTCTAACACCATAGATTAGTTTTGCTTGTTTTTGAATATCTTATAAATGGAGTTATACAGTATTCTTTTGTACCTAGATTTTTTTTCATAAACCATTACGTTTGTGAATTATTAAGGTGTCCTGTTATAGTTCGTTCATTCCCATTGCTGTATGCCATTCCATTATATGAACATAAATTTATTTGTCCCCTTTACTATAAATCAACTTTTGGAATGTTTTCTCTACTGAATTAACGTAAATAATGTTGCGATGAACATTGCTGTATATTTTGAGGGTGTTTCCACAGTATAAAATACATATGAATGTGCATTTCACTTTTGGTGCGAGCTTGGTTTCTTGGTGCTGCTGTACCAGAAATGCCACAAGTGCGTGCCTTCAACAAACAGAAGTTTAGCTCACAGTTTAGGAGGCTGGCCTTCTGAATTCAGGGCACTGGCTCTAGGGGAAGGCTCTTCCGGTACGCTCTGGGGAAAATTCTCGTCTCAGCTTCGCCCGTGTTCTTCTTGGCCTTCCTTGGTGTCTTCCACATGGTGCCTGTCTGCCCCATTTTTGCTTGCTTGTCTCTGTTGTGAATATGCTCCTTTTTATATCTTAAAAGTAATTGGTTTGTGATACACCATACACTGATAGGTGTCATTAACATAACAAAGAAACTCTGTTTCTAAATGGGATTGCATACACTGGAATAGGGGTTAGGATTTACAACGCATGTTTTAGAGGAACACAATGCAATCCATAACAGGTGTACATGAAGGAGTGAAATTTATGAGTAACAGGGCATGCATATGTTCAGGCTTAGATAATGAGAAACAATCTTCCAAAAGTGTTTGTACCAATTTACATTCTCTCTGGCAGTGAATTTGTGTTTTAGATACTGCTCATTCTTACAAGTTTGGTATTTTCTGCCTATTTATTTGAGCCATTCTGCTATGTATGTGATTTTGATTTGCATTTACCTGATGACTAACTAATTTGAGCAATATTTCATATGTTTATTGGCTTTTGAATATTCTCATTCGTGAAATGGCTTTTGAGCTTTTTGTCCATTTTTGTACTAGGTTATCTGTTTTTGTCTTATTGATTACAGAAGATATTTTATTTTTCTGTATGAGTACTTTCTTTGTCAAATATACGCAGCAAATACCTTCTTCCAGAATAGCAGTTGGCTTTTATCTCTCTCAACTTCTTTAAGATTATCAGTGTTTGAAGAAATCTTTACCTACAGCAGAGTCTTAAGGGTGTTCTCATGTTTTTCTCAAGCTTCATTATTTTTCTTTCCTGCTAGAACTACAACACAGCTGGAACTGATTTTTGTGTGGTGTGTAACGGAGGTTAATTTGGTCTTTCCCGTATGTATATCTAATTGACCCAACGACATTTATTAAAAAGCCATCTCTTCCCGACATGACTGCGATGTAACCTGTGTCTCAAAACAGATAACCCTCTAGGTCTGTTTCTGGGCCCTTCTTCTGGTTTATTGGTCTTTTTGTCACACTCTTTAAATGTCTTGTGAATCATTATGTCTTCATGATGTTAGTAACTGATAACTCAAACAGAATTCATTGATCAGTACATTCAGATTTCATAATAGTAGATATAAATTTATATTTCAGAATCCTTAAGTTTTTTTTTCAGTTTCTCCTCATATTCTAACTAGGTCACAAGTGTTTTGTGTGGCTTATGAAGAGCTCATACTTAGAGCAGACATGCCAACTGTCAACTTCTGTTTTTTTAATTGTACTTCGGATGAAAGTTTACAGAACAAATTAGCTTCTCATTAAACAGCACACATATTGTTTTATGACATTGGTTAACAACCCCACAACTTGTCAACACTCTCGCTTCTCGACCTTGGGTTCCCCATTACCAGCTGTCCCATCCCTTCCTGCCTTCTAGTCCTTGCCCCTGGGCTGGCGTGCCCTTTTAGTCCCTTTTTGTTTTATGGGCCACTTTCAATTTCTTAGTGCTGCTATAAGAAATGTTACAGGCGGGTGGCTTTAGAGAACAGAAGCTTATTTTCTCAAAGTTTAAACAAACAAACAAAAAAACTAAACACATTGTCATCGAGTCGATTCTAACTCATAGAGACCCTGTAGGACAGAGTAGAACTGCCCCCTAGGGTTTCCAAGGAGCGTTTGGTGGCTTCAAACTGCCGACGCTTTAGTTAGCAGCCGAGTTCTTAACCACTGTGCCACCAGGGCTCCTCTCACAGTTTAGGAGGCCAAAATTCCAAATTCAGGGAACAGGCTCTAGGAGAAGGCTCTCTCTGTGTTGCTGCTTGGGGAAGACCCTTGTCTCAGCTTCCTAGCCCCGGGGTTCCTCTCTTCCTTGGGCATCTTCACGGGGCACCTATCCCCCTCTCCCCCAACCTTCATTGTGTTTGCTGGTCTCCGTGTCTATGCTGCTCCTTTTAACAAAGAAGTGATTAGGTTTAGGACACATCCTACACTGATATGACCTCATTAACATGACAAAGGAAGCCTTATTTCCAGACACGATTACGTCTACTGGTATAAGAGTTAAGATTCCAATACATATTTTTGAAGAAAACAATTTAATCCTTAACAACAACTAAACAATTTTCTTGTTATTCTCTTGTTCTTAATTATCTTCAACATGTGGATTGTCTAGAATAGTTTTTAAGGACACTTGTCCACTCCATGTAGTTAAAATTGGACAATAACCAAACCAAAAACAAACCCATTGCCGCTGAGTCGATTCTGACTCATAGCGACCCTATAGGACAGAGTAGAACTGCCTCATGGGGTTTCCAAGGAGCAGCTGGTGGATTCAAACTGCTGACCTCTGGTTAGTAGACATAGCTCTTAATCACTGCAAAGCTCCTCAAAATAGAAACTTGAAATCTGCTTAATTAGAGATATTATACAAGTTTCAATACACTGAAAAGAAAACAATGCCCCTGCCAAGCTCCCTGCACTAAGAAACTTAGACTTTTACTTCAAGAAAATGCTTAATACGGTATGTGACATAAGGACCAAATAAGACTGACAGCTTTGATCTGAGCATAAAATAGCAATATAAACCTTAATTTCTTTTCCTGAGATGAAAAATAAAACAAATAGAGCCTTTGCTTCTAGCCATGATGGAATAACAGAGATTAGTTTTCCCTCTTGCCTGAAACATCTATAAAACCAGACAAAATAGATTAGACATCAGGCAGCACACAGCACAGTGATCCCTGGACACCATGTAATCGGCAGGGACGAACTACTAGGGGAGCCCACGACTGCCTCAGCTTACAGTCTGGAGAGAGTTTCTAGGCTGCAGGGCTGGGAGAAACATGGGTGATTAACACAAAGCACAGACTATTGTAGAACTTCTAATTAGCTCAGCAGATTGTGGAGGAAATTTGGGAGCATCAGGGAGTAGGCAGTTGTTAACGCTGTGTATTCTTTACTCTGAATACTATATACCCATTGCCATTGAGTCAATGCTGACTCATAGCTACCCTATAGGACAGAGTAGAACTGCTCCAAGAGTTTCCAAGGAGCAACTGGTAGATTTGAACTGCTGACCTTTTGGTTAGCAGCCGAGCTCTTAACCAATGAGCCACCAGGGCTCCTTTGAATACTGTAGTTGAGACTTATTTTTTAATACCACCTCTTTGACCCTCTCTAAAAATTTCCTTATCCTAGAATTGCATAATTCTCCCTCCAACTTTTGTTCAATTGTGCCCTTCCATTTTGTGTTTTTTTCCCACATTTTAGTGAAAGTTTCTTTAAAGAAAAATCTAGAAAACCATTTCAAAAATTTTATAAACCTGTTATTTAGACCAAAGTATATCTTCACATTGTTACCCAACTAGAACACCTCTTGGCTGTTTGATTCTGCATGGAAACCATTAGTGCGATGGTCTAAATATAAAGAATCAAATAAAAGTGAATCACAGTATAATTTTATTTCACATTCTTGGAAAAGTGAATCACAGTATAATTTTATTTCACATTCTTGGAAAAATGACAATTTTGTATGGGACTGTATGCTTTATACATTTCCTTCTGATTATTATCAAGAACAAACAACGGATGATTGAGAGGACTGATTGGGAAGAATGCATTGATCCAAAGAAGCAGAAGCATCTGGATTTCTTCTTTCACACTTTTATTAAAATGGAAATTTGCAGCATAATTTTATTCCCTATTATTCCTTCAATTCAGTCAAAAGAAATAATTAAAAGTATTTACCCAATTTTTGTAGCTTTAAGAAAGCATTGTTTATGTTAAGAATAAATGAGTAAATCTAAGCAAATGCATGTGTTTCTTACATTAGATGAGTCCTGACAACTGGCCCACGTTTCCTGTTTACAGAATGCTGGACTTCAACTGACGTTACATCAAGATCAGGGAAGATTTTAGGTTCTATGAATGTAGAAGAAATGGAATAAATAGTCTTATGAAATTCAACAGATGATACAGAAGCATTTGAAATAATAAAGGCTTCTTTTCAAGGAAATTACAAACTTCACTAACTACCCAGTAAGTCTGATCTTAGTGATTCTGGCTGAAAACCTGCTCTGGCCTCAGTGGCCCTTCGGGACCCTCCCAGTGTATGCGAGTTCACTGCCTTCCAGCCTGTGAAATGGGCAAGCAAAATGGAGCAAATCCTCTATGAATGAGAAAGTTTGTGGTAAGGGGGGCTGGGTTTCATAAGGTTTCTTAATCGCTGGATTTATCAGAGGATAAGATGCTCATGGCTGAATCTCCCTAAGTTTGGGCAACTGATTCTCCTGGCTAATGAGCATGGACTGGGGACAGACGATAGTTGTCAGGATTGATGCTGGTGACTTTTCAGGGTCATGAGTAGGCAATAAGTCAGACCTCTTATTTCCCTCTTTTCTTAAACTTTTATCAGTATTAAAGCAAAAACTTATTCCAGATCTTCTCTATATACTAATCAAGTAAACTTTCATTAATCCTCCCTCAAGTCTGTCCATTAGAACCTGGATATATTTGCTAGAGCTGGAGCTGAAAAAGGGCAAGCACAGAGTGAAATTTACCCCACGATCCTGAATCCTTTTATAATAATAATCATACTTCTTCATCTTTCACATCTAATTTAGCATTTTGAAGCAACCTGTGGCAGGGGGAGGGAATGTATGGAGGGAATGTCTATTTCCAACTTCTTGATTGTGATAAGCTTAAACTCTGAATGTTAATTTGAAAGAAAAAAAAAAAGGAGATACTATCTCTATAAGCATAAGTTTCCTCCCCTGTAAAATAGAGATGTTAATAATACCAATCACGGTATTTGGAGTTTTTGGAGGAGTCCATTAGAAACTTGCCTGTGGATTACTTAGTACAGTTCTTGATATACTGTACCAAAAACAAAAAACCAGACCTATTGCTGTCAAGTGGATTCCAACTCATAGCAACCCTACTGTAGGAAGGAGTAGAACTGCCCCATAGGGTTTCCAAGGAGTGACAAGGGATTTAAAAAGTTGACCTTATGGTTAACAGGCGATCTCTTAACCGCTGCACCACCAGGGCTCCTGATGGACAGACAGTAAGTCCTTAACAATACCTGTTGTTGAGGGTAGGGAAGTGACCAGGAGAGAAAGCAAGTATTAATAAACGCATCTACATTCCTCAAAGGAAAACTGAGTTAATGTGATTCCAACCTCAAGATTAGGGATCAGTTTTTCCAGAACTCTCTCCTTGGAATGGTGATGAGGACTTCATGCGACACCATTTTATCAGAACAAATCTTCCTCTTCCTCTCTACGACAGTGACTCCCTGAGGTCCTGGATGTACTTCATAAAGGTCCCCATAGATAACAACAACGTAGCATGGGAACAGAGAACAGTGCCTCCAGTACATACTTAACCAGTTGCCCTTAAGTTGATTCCAACTCACAGCTACCCCATGTGTGCAGAGTAGAACTGCGTCTGTAGGGTTTTCAATGACTGATTTTTCAGAAGCAGATCTCCAGGCTTTTCTTCCAAGGTGCCCTGGGTGGACTCTAACCTTCAACCCTTCAGTTAGCAGCCAAGTGTTTTTACTCCTTGCATCACCCAGGTATGTCTCAGGACCTACTTTTAAATCTATAATTCTGAATTCCTGTGGTAATTTCAGGAAAGCTCCCTTCATACTCACATCCTACATCAGCATCACAGAGAAAAGTTAAAGCACTCCTGCCATGAGTCAGGCAGACGCTGGCAAAGTCACCAAGAAATACACTGGAGCTATTAAATTCAAGTCTCAGATGATCTGAAACTCTACCCCTTACCAGGAAATGGCAGCTCTCCTGAGCCCACGTGTTTGACATCCCATGAGGGCACTTAAGAATGATGGCCAGAGGAAGTGCCTTCTTCCACCAGTGCTTCCTGTATTCCTCTACCCAAAGAGCATCTCAAACCACTCCAGAAAAATGTGTTCCTGCTGTGTGAGGCGGAGGGGCACAAAAAGAGGAGGATTGCCAAGAACCAGCTTATGAGGGGTGCTCAATTCTTCTGCCCTGAAGATCTAGATGTGTGCATGACCATGCTTTCTTAGAATGATGTCAGGGAGTAACCTTGATGGATGAGTTGCAGAGAGACACTAACAGTTTCAAAGCCCTGGACCCATGGGCAGAGAGAGAAAATGATGCTGAAGGAGATATACACCTGACAGATGGGTAGAAAGGAGCTTCAAGGTGAAGCCAGTGGAGCTCTAGGCTACAGAAATGTTTCAGTAGAAGGGGTTAAGAATAAAGCACCTAGGACCTTAGGAGAAAAGGAGCAGAGCCATAAAATGCAATTTTTTTTTTTTTTTTTTTTTTAGGTGACTGTTAAGCTATCTCATGGAATCCTCTACTCCCTAAGGGAAGCAGCTTTAAAGCTAAAGAGACAATGATGTCTCATGAGCAGGGATACTTAATGATGTGGATTTCTCTCTCCCATAGATAGAGAGTAGGCATCCTGACATGACTTAGAGAAATTCAGACATGCATTTCCAGAGGAGCTTTGCTGGAATATATTCCTCATTGATTTAGGGATCAAAATTAAGATTTAGATAAAAGAAAGAGAGATCTTAAAAAGCAACACATTTTTAAACATGACATTACTGAATTGCTAAGGGTGGCTCCTCTATAGTTAAATGGTATCACTTAAAATTCAACAGTCAAGACAAAAAACAGAAACAAAAAATAAAAAGTAAGAAGCAAAGAAGTCTACAATGCATACAAAGAATAAAATAGGTCGTGGCGCTGTTCCATCTGAAACTAGGACAGCATACTCGTATAATCCAAGTATTTTTCCCTCTTGGCCCAGACGTGAATGGTGGTAAGTATACTGTTAATGGCTCCTTCTAGACTTGGCTTGGCTGTGCTATCTCAGACAACTTCTGGCTTCCATTAGAGTCAAAGTCAGCAGGGTAGGACTGGGCCTCTTCCAAACAGAAAGAACGTAATAAGCTAGGAACTGCAGTCTTGTCCCTAACTGGGACTTCTCTATGTTAAATGGTCCATCTACTGCAAGGATGTTACATAAGGTGACACAGTCTAACATCTCACTGGTGTATTGACTCTTAAACCAGCTTTAGCTTCCTTAGGATTCCAAGTTTGACTAAAACTAGTCCGAAGTTATCTCTAACTCATTTATTCAAGACCTAGCATTCTAAATCAAGCATATCTAAAATATTCAGTAAGATGCGTCTTCAAAAAGAAGTAATTGACAATATTCTTTAGGAAATTCAAAATTCATAAGCTTAGAATGAGCTAACAGAGATGTATCCAAGGGTCCAGAACAGAACAGGAAACTTGGCATTCTCTCCAAAGTAGGGCCTTTGGAATGGTACGATGTGATGGATCACTTTTGTGTGTCCTTTCTAGCTATGGTCTTATAATTCCCACCCAAGTAATTAGGCAGCACTGTGTGATAGGGTAATTGTGGTCAACCAAAGGGATTGGTCAGTTTTGCCATCCCGCTGGGCTTGGAATGAGCCACCACACAGGCGGGAAGGAGAAGATCCCACCACCATCGAGGAAGAAAAGTCAGGAGCCAGCTCATCCTTTGGACCCGGGATCCCTGTGTGGAGAAGGGAGTCAGAGATCAGATGGAGAAAGAGCTGTAGCACTGAAGGCAGCGAGACCCGGCCGCGGAGACCCAGCAACAGGAGACAGCATGGAGGGCTTCCCGGTCCACGGAGAGAGAAAGAGGAGTGCCTTTGGGCAGAGGCCTAGGGTCAGGGAGGGGTGTGTCTGCAAGCATGGCTGGGAGGAGGCTTTCAGGATGGAAGAATTGCATCCTGAGCATTCTGAACATGAATTGTAACCTGTTACTTTCCTAATAAACTCCATGATCGTGATTATGGTCTGTGAGTTCTGTGTGGCCATTGCAATGAATTATCGAACCCAGCAGAGAAGTATAGAGTGCCGTGGGAGGGACGGTTGGTGTCAGTTGGTAAAGATGGCAGAGAGAGGAGGTGTGTCTCACCCACACTTCATGGGAATCAGCCTCAGGCTATTGGTCTTGATTCTTCTTCCCCTTAGTGAAGTTAGAGGGGGTCAGACGCTGCCTCCATGCCATTTTAACAAATGTACTTTTTCCTCCTCAAAAACATAATAATTATACCATACACTGAATACCAATTTATGGCCTGCTATTTTGCTTTAAATTTTAGAATAATTATTTTTATATATTATTGCATACCACATAATTATTTCAAAAAATAAAGTAAACGCTGATGGTTGGGTGGTTGGTACCTTCGTAAAGAAACATGAATGTAAACCTGTGTATAAACATCTGATTGAAAAGAAGGCAGAGAAATTACCTCAACAAATAATAAAGGCAAATAAGAAAATCTTGTCAAAAGGAAAGAATTAATTTAACAAAAATATAAACCCTGGCATACTTATTCAGTTACCACATATTTTATTGAACAACTACTATGCCTCAGAAATTCTGTTGAGTCCTACAGATCCCTGGTGGAGCAGTGGTTAAGAGCTCGGCTGCTGATCAAACTGTTGGCAGTTCGAATCCAGAAGCTGCTCCATGGAAACCCTGTAGGGCAGTTCTACTCTGTACTCTAGGGTCACTATGAGTCGGAATCAACTCAAAGGCAATGGGTATAGATCCAAACAATAAGGCACAACCCTCACCTCAGGAGTGTACATTCTGAGGTTAAAATACACAGTAGGAAATAAATACAGACAGCAGTAAAAAAAAAAAAAAAAAAGATTAAAGTCTAGCATTTAGCATGCTATAGCATAGGTGTGCAGAGGGTGCCCAGGAATGTGTAATAGGGAAGGACACTGAGCTCAGACTGCACTGGGCGGGGAAGAGTCCTAATTAATTAAAGGAAAGGAGATTATGGAGGGAAAAACCAAAGACAGAATAAGGTGGTAATAGAAAACAGACATTTAAGAAATTGCAAATAAGTATTAAAAAAGTGAGGAGGAGAGGAGAAAAAAAATATGTGAATTTTTTATAATTTTATTTCTGAGTTGAGAAAGGACTTTCTAATCCTGATACCATGACACCATAACAGACAATAAAGGAGGGAGAACACGTAGACCTTAGGGTCAAATCCCTTTGATTCAAATCTCAACTAATAAATGTGATCGCTGGATTATGAAACATCAAGATACGCCTGAGGAATCTTAAGCTTTAGGAAAGTTCGGGCAAAAGTTTCCATTTGGTCTTTTATGCCACTGGTCAAACAGCCAATCCAGGCTGTAAAACTGGTTAAACCAGGTGGAAGTCCTCATTCCATATAAACCATATTAACAGGCTAGCTCCTGGTGTCTCAAGGGCAGTTTTGACCTTTAAACAGCACATCATCAATCACTAACCAGCTCATCTCATCCTTATCTTGGCTAAGCGGCAGCACCAGACTTCCAGGCATCTTCAGAGCTCCTTCAGCTCAACTACAAGATAATTTTTTCTTATGCAGTCCACACTTCTGACTCATGTTCAAGCTTTTTAAATTATAAATCATCCATTATCAAACTCTCTGCATCTTTTACACCATTTATAAAACAAAATATGCAAAGGACAAAAACCAAAATGCCAATTATTTGTATCATCCAGTAAGGTGTAGAATTGCTTTAAAAATTTTTCTGTTTCCAAATATTCCAGTTCAAACTTATTTGTAATCATGCACAAGCTGGACAACTCTGTTACCTCCTTTGACCACCAGAATTTGAACCTTATGAGTGATGTCAATAGATTAATTCAGGTAAGAATTAAATAATTATTAACTGAATCCAGTTGCTACGATAGTCAGCCAGCTTTCGATACAAGAACATTTTATGGAGCTTTTAATCCAATATCCTAGAACATTTTCTCATGGACACTTGTACCAGTTACACCAGTATTATGTCAAAACCAGTTACGTTATGAGTTAGAATAAGATCATTACAAAATAAGTCAGTTTTAAATATAATACTTTCTCTCAGTCTTCCCACCAAAAATAGCCTTTGCTCACATACGAAATGTTTTCAAGGACTATGGTATAAACCATAGACGAAATCTCAGTTAATTCTGGATTCTTAGTCTCTTATTGGCATAACTATATGCCCTATTCCATACTGTAAGGTTTTACACGGGTCCCCAATGGGCCTTATCTTTAAGGAATGCCCATTTCTCCATACAGGTAAAATCTTAGTCAAGTGTACTAGGTCTCCATGTCCAACAAACTGCATTACCGAATGCTTATGGTTTTTGTTAATGAGTGGGGCCTTGGCCGTTAGAGACTCGTTGCTGTTGAGTCAATTCTGACTCATAGCGACCGTCTAGGGCAGGGTGGAACTGCCCTATAGGGTTTCCAAGGAGCGGCTGGTAGATTCCAGCTGCTGACCTTTAGGTTAGCAGCCTGAGCTCTTAACCACCGTGCCACCAGGACCTCTATGCAAATCACATTCTCCAATAATGGATTCTCACAAGCTAAGGGGACGGTAAGTCTCCCATAAAATCATTCCTTGTGCTTCTGCTGCCGTGATCCCAGGCCATGGCCCTTGAGCCACCTCCACTCCCCCTGGGAGAAGCATACTTACCAGCCAGCACCTTTTGGGCCAGCATGCATGCTCCTTCCCACTTTGTTCTCTAGAGGGCTATGTATCTGCTGAGTTTGTTTTATCCTTTTGTCTAGAGCTGCGTTATCTGTCCGTGTCATTTATCATCCTTTGCTTATCTCCTAAAATAGTGTCCCTTCTAAGCAACCAGTGTGAGCCAATAAGTATTTTCTCAAGTATGTCTCTCTTCATTAAAGGCATATTTGGCTTTTCCTAGGACTCCCAAACGTCTGCAGATTTTGCCTGCGGTTCTTTCTGAGCAGTTGGGCCAAGGGTGTTTTATGCATCAGACGTATCGTTACCGTAGAGTTCTTACTGCTTGCGTGCAGTTGAAATATACATTCTGGACCCCAAAATTGTTGAGTTCCCCAAGATACCGTCATACAGATAGATGACAGCACAACAACACTCAGATGCGCTTCATCTGACTACGCCAAAGAGCGCCCACAGCTCTGTCTGTGGACGGTGATAGATTGCTCCACCAAGTCACCCGTAAATGGACATTGGATTTAGATTGCCAACTAAAGTCGTACCCCCTTATTCGGGTTTCTCTTTCAGCAATTTCGGTTACACCACAGTCTAAAAATGTTAAATGAGTGGCATAATGAAATCTCGAGCCTTCCCATTCCATTTCGTCCAGTGGCCACATTAACATAACTTTTATTACAGTATATTGTTATAATTGTTCTAGTTTATTATTAGTTATTGTTGTTAATCTCTTCCTCTGCCTAATTTATAAATTAATCATAGATATGTATGTATAGGACAAAATATAGTATTATATAGGGTTCGGTACTATCCACAGTTTCGTGCATCCCCCAGGGTCTTGGAATGTATCCTCCATGGATGTTTTCTTTACCTAGATTATTACCCTCCATCCACAAAATCTTGGTCTATATGCTGTAGGGCATGTAATACTATGACCAGTTGCGTATGTAGCAGATTTATCTTAAGTCCACCGAATGCAGGTATCTTTCAGTTACCCAGTGATTTGTGGATGTTTTTGAATAGTCCTTTATGTGCACTTGGGAGGCAACATTTCCTACATTTCACCTCCCAAAGGGCGTTCTCTGTAATAGATGTTGTTGTTGTTAGGTGCCATTGAGTCAATTCCAACTCACAGCAACCCTATGTACAACAGAACGAAACACTGCCCAGTCCTGCCCCATCCTCACAATCGTAGTTATGCTTGAGCCCATTGTTGCAGCCACTGTGTCAGTCTATCTCATCGAGGGTCTTCCTGTTTTTCACTGACCCTCTACCTGTAATGGATACAACTTTTAAGTCATGAACCCATAGTCAAAGTAACTTCGGAATCATCCCAACTGTTCTTCCATAGGGTGTTGTTATTGCCGACAACCCATAACAGAGATGACTTCAGACTGAAGGCCTTTTCAGTGGCATTCAATGCTGAATCTTCAGCTTGAAATAATGGAGGTGACTTCTGTAGGACATTAGATTCATCCTGATGGACATCTGTAAATATAACTAAGAGAAAATATTTTCTCTGTGTCTCTGTGTGCATATATGTGTACTTATATGTGTGTGCACATATATTAGACAATAGTTAAAATTAAAAAATATATGTGTGTGGACATTTATGTATAAGTCTGTGTGTATGCATTTATTGACTTGCAATCTTTTCATGGCATATTGTTAGGGGAAATAAAAGTCTAGCTATGAAAGAGTATTATGGTTTTGTAGATATATAGCTTTTGAGAGAGAGAGAAAGAGAAAGAAAGAGGCAGAATAGATAAGTAGATAGAGAAAGAGATAATATCTGAAATTATATTCATCCAAGAATTTACAGTATTTGTCTTGGGGAGGGGGTAGGTTTAGAGTGATTTTAATTTTCTTTTTTCCTTTATAGGGTGAATTTTTCACCATTAATATTATCTTTACAATTTGAAATAAAAATGAGTTTTTTTTTTTTTTTTTTTTTTTTAATATGGAAACAGAAAAGACAAATTAAAGGAACAAAGCAGAGAAGATTCTTAAAGGGACAAAAAATAGAAAATCCAAAATAACACATTTAAAATACAACTTGAGGATGATCCATGCAGGAAAAATTAAACCATTAATAATAAATTCGCTTGTTTCCATTAGGTTTCTCTGTGAGAGTGTACTAACCTGATAAGAATGTCAGACTTCTGGTGAATCCCAATCACCAGATCTAAAGCTGCTGGCTCTGCCTGCTAATAAACTGAAGAACTTTTTCAGTTTGTGATTAAAAAACAAAACAAAACTGATTTTTAAAGGAATTTGAGGTCCATGTTTCACACACCTACTATGTTACTGATAAAAAAAAATTATGAGATTTACTTAGTAAATGCATTTTCATAATTCATGTAGATAGGGAAGACATACTGAAAATGACAAGATAACTATAAAATCAGAAAAACTCATTGCTGTCAAGTTGATTCCAACTCATAGTGACCTTATGGGACAGAGTAGAACGGCCCCATAGGGTTCCCAAGGCTGTAATCTTTACAGAAGCAGACTGCCACATATTTCTCCAGCAGAGTTGCTGGTGGGTTCAAACTGCCCAGCTGTCCGTTAGCAGTTGAGTGCTTTACTACTGAGCCACCAGGGCTCCAAGCTGACTATAAAAACCCAGAAAACCAAACCCATTGCCATCGAGTTGATTCTGACTCATAGCGACCCTCTAGGACAGGGTGGAACTGCCCCACAGAGTTTCCAACGAGTGCCTGGTAGATTCAAACTGCTGACCTTTTGGTTAAACAGCTGTAGCACTTAACCACTACACCACCAGGGTTTCCGAAGATAACTGTAGGAACAGATAAAGGTCAAAGGAAGGAAGCAATTAGAACAACAGAAAGGTCAGCTTAACTTCTCACTGACCAAACCATTTATGTCAGATGACTTCTCATTCTCTTCAACATTTTTTACATATACAATTCAGTGACATTAATTATGTCCATCCTTCTCTTTTTAAAGATGGCTCTTCCTCTCTAAGGCCGTTGAGAAAGTCAATGTGTTGGCAGGAATTTTGTTTCCATTTTCTCTTCGAGGCTCCCCTAGCAGGAAATAAAACAATCTGAATTAATTTCAACTATATTTAAAATAGCATAATCATATTAATAATTTTAAAAAAGTTAGTTGATGATAGAAATTAGAGCTTTGTAATAAAGCAATATAAAAATTTATCTGGGAGTTTTAAATGATGCAGGGTTTTTTGTTTTTTAAAAAAATCTTTACCAGTTTTCAGGCATAAACAGCTTTCACAAATGAAGCTATCAAATGTTTGATATTTTTGAGATATATTATTTTCTTTTTATGTATTTCTCTAAAGTATAAAGGCCATTATTCAAAAAGAAATTCAGAAACGTGATTAGGTAGGAAGATGTGGATAATCCAGGACTAATTCCTTACAAATAGCTAGGCATTTTGAGAAAAAAAATACAGCATTCCATAAACTGAAGATTACAAACATTAAAAAAAAGAAAAAGAACTTAACCAAGGTCAACTATATCCAAAACGTAATATCCTCCTAAGGAAACCACAAAATAATTTTTGCTTTTCCAATCTTAGCACATTCCGTGCCTTTGAGTATTTCCACAGCCTCCCCTCAGAATATATTTCCTTAATAAACCATAGCAGATCCGACTAAATGTAGACTAGAGAACTTCAGTAGGCTACTTTGCATTTTTGAAGTTAGGTAATGATATTTCAAATATACATTGAGTTGCACCCTAAATAATTTAAAAATAACCATTTGCATATACGTACATCCTCAAGTAATAGCTAAACAAGCATTTAGCACCTCTAGACAATAACAGCAAAACACTGAGAACTAAAAGGAAAAAAAAAAAAAAGACAGAAAAGAACACCATATTCCGAGTAACTTAAATGGGAAAAGCTAAGCTGCAATCATTCAAGTATATGAAGTGTCATTTCCTGAGATTACGGCAGTGGAATCATGTTTTTGGAAAAGGCATCCTTATTCTCATCGCAGCCTGAAATTTCAACCCAACATTTATTCATTGAGCAAATGCAATGACAGATTCCATAACCCGCTCTGCTATGGATTCCTCTGTTTGGATTTAGAAATAAAGTTTGTTGTCGTTAGCGGCAGTTGAGTTGGCCGGACTCACGGCCACCCCATGCACAGTGGAGTGAAACACTGCCTGGTCCCGCACCATCCCCACGTTCCTTTGCAGACTGGACTGTTTTGACCCATCGAGTTGTCATTGGCTGATTTTCAGAGGCATATGGTCAGACTTTCTTCCAGTTTTGGAAGCTCCACGGAAACCTGTCCAGCATCATAGTAACACACCATCTTTCAGTTGTAGATGGGTAGTGAATGTGCATGAGGAATCAAATCCAGGTCTCCCGCATGGAAGGGAGAATAGAAATAAAATAAATGTAGATCAAACTACAAGACATACAAAGTTACGTATGTAGCGTGTGCCAGGTGCTCTTCCAAAGGCTGGGAATATAGGAGTGGAGAAGGACAAAGATGTTCCCGAGGGTCGTGGGTCTTACATTCTAGCAGGAGAGAGAAACAGCAAACAAGTGAATGAGTAAAAGACTATCTGTACTACAGTTTTTTCTTCAAATGTTGTTTTTACCCAATTTTGATTCCCTGGCTAAAAGGTCAGTCCCCCTTCTTGAGCAACAGACTAAGTCCACACTCCAACCACTTCCCCTACTGGGTTCTCACACTCTGGGGCCACTGTGCACTCACAGGCACCGAACAATTTCTGCCAGCCCTTTTGGCCCGGGGCCTGAGGCATTATTCATAATAGCCCGTTGCCAGGAAACCCAAACCCGGCTAACCCCATCCTGCCGGCCATATATAAGCCCTCTCCTAACACCCCAGCTTGTTGTCACCTGCCCCCACCCCCCGCAATCCCTGTGTGCTCCTGAGAAGTAGTTTTCTCTTGTTCAGAGCTATAAATAACCAAGAGTTTTGCCCTTCATCGATCTGAGTCTTTGTTTTGTGCCTGTCCATCCAAAGAACCTATAATCATGCTTAATATCATACGATTATACAACATTTTTACATACGCATAACTGCTATCTGGAACATAAGACATGTCACAGAGTCATGGGGGTACTGAGGTGTGGGTGGAAGAGCAGTTTTCCTCTTTAGGTTTCACATTCCCGAGGAGGCGACTTTATAGCTGAGACTTGGAGTTCTGCGACATTGCGGAACATCACATCATAGGCCCTTCAGTAGGAGTAAGACTGGTGTGCTAAAGGGCACAGAGACTAAGGGGTCTGGAGAGAGGTGAGTAAATGGTGACATATGTAGCAGAGATTGAAGAAAGGACCAGGGATCGGGAAGAGTCTAGTAAACGTTGGTTAGGAGCCTGGATTAGAGCATTAGGAAGCCACTGGAGGGTTGAAATACAAGAGTGGCATTCCTTGATTTATGTTTTTAAAATCTCATCTTGGCTGCTTAGAGAAGAAAAGAGGAATCATAGAGACGTATTCACTGCTGTGTCCACACTGCTAACATTTAATAGGTGTTCAGTATTTGCTAAACGAATTAACGAATGAATTCCTGAGTTGCCTGTGATAGTTCTAAGCGGTCTATGGGATTGTGGGTTTAAGAAAGAAGAGTATTTTAAAATATATAAGTTATATATGTATATGTGTATATATATATTTCTCTGGGTTATATAAGTAACAGAGTATCTTTGGAGATGCGGAATAGAGGGAGGAAGGAAATGGCCAAAATGCACCATTAATTCACAAGGCCTGTGGATTAGAGATAGCAGCATGTGCATTTCTAATTGACTATGATACTTCTCTAAAATTAGACATCTGCCATATATGTGTCCCTGAGGATAAGACAACTTTCCTGTTAACGATTATTGAAATAGAAAACATATTTTACCTCATTAAAATTCATTTAACACTCTGCCCTAAGTTCCAGGGACTGTGAGAAGATGGAGCAAACCCCATCCCTTTGCAGTCGGTTGTGGGTGAGAGCAGCGCCACCTTTCGGCCTGCCAGGGGGCTCTTCCCTAGGCGTCTCGCTTTAGAGGGTCTTGTCTTTGACACACTCGACACACACGAGGATATTTTTGTCTGTTTATTTTGCTCTTGTGAAAAGTTATGTGAAAGTTAGACAAAGGGATAGTATCAGAGAGCCAATGTACACCCCCTAGGCAACAGGACAAGACTACTGGGAGGGTGGAGGTGAGGCCTGAGGGCCCGGAAGTGATGGGGTGTGGGTGGCCAGAGAAAGAGTGAATTACCTTATCTTTATTTGCTTACAGTTCTTCACTCCAGATCACCACATGGTGTCTAAAGAGGCAGGCCTTGCAAATCAGTGTGCTACTTCCCTCCCCTCTGCCGAGGTGGGGCTGTTTCCGGAGGTCCTTGGAATTGGCCTGGAAAACTTGAGGAAGAATGTTAAGTTTTAGAGAAGAAAACTCTATCTCTGGCCCCTCTATCCTAGTTCAGATAGATCCACTTCTGCGCCCAGGCCCATCCTTTGCCAGCGCTGACCTCGCAGATCACGGATAGCATGCAGGCTCACAGGCCACAGGGTTGGGGGGGGGGCAGAACTCTGCGTCTTCAGCTTTAAACTGGGGATGACAACGGTGATGCCTTCCAGCTGGCTGCAGGGCCCCGGGTTGAAACCCAGCTGGGCATTGGAGATAGTTTATAACATTAAATATTCAGAAATAATTATATGGGCCTATTTCTTTGCACTCATAAATGTTAAGTGCGCCTACTGAGGTGACTAGAAAAATACCGCAATAAAATAGGATAGGGTCAAACTGCATAACGGAAACAGCACAGACTGCAGAATCAGGGTCCTTCCCCTTAATAGCCAAACCCATTGCCACGGAGTTGCTTCCACTCACAGCGACCCTATAGACAGAGTAGAACTGCCCCATAGGATAGTCAAGGAGCAGCTAGTGGATTCGAACTACTGACCTTTTGGTTAGCAGCCAGGCTCTTGACCATTGCGACACCAGGGCTCCATCTCTTTAATAGCTCCGTTTAACTTTCTGAATGCTCACTGACTCTCTGAACTTCAATATTTTTAACTGTTACATGACAGAGATAAAATCTACTTCACTCACTGTGGTCTTACGGATCAACGCTATAATAAATCCAGGGTCACCTATCCAGGCGTAGTGTTCAATAAATGTTAGTGCCACAAGCCCAAAGACAGGAAAACATCGGTTCTATGGAAACGTGGGAGAAGGAGAGAGTAATCCTTCCCCAGGCGTCCACAGTCGTGGAAGACTTAAAGAAAGGAAGGAATGTTATATGGTACTAGAAGAGAAACGCTGGAAGAGAAACAAAAGCATACAAAGTGCGTGTGACTGAGTTTAGGGTCAGTAGTAAGGAGCCCTGGTAGCACAGTAGTTAAGTGTTCCACTGCTAACCAAATGTCGGCAGTTCAAATCCACCAGCAACTCCTTGGAAACCCTATATGATAGTTCTACTCTGTCCTATACAGGTCTCTGTGAGTCAGAATCAACTGCACACAATGGGTAATGGGTAGTAAGGAGCCCTGGTGAGGGAGTGGTTCAAGCCAGCCAGCTACTTCCTGGGAGAAAGATTATAGCCCTGAGAAATGCTAAGGAGTAGTTTTACTCTGTCCTATAAGGTCACGATAAGTCGGAATCCACTCAAGGGCAACAGGTAAGGGCGGGGAGGGACTAGCGGTAGAAGTTAAAAACAAAATGGTGGTCGGTCAAACAATCTGTGAAATGACGTTTATAATATATAACATATTAAGAGTTTTTACCTTGAGGGTAACTGGATATTATTGATTTTTTTTTTTTAATTGTACTTTAGGTGAAGTTTTACAGAACAAATATTTTCTCATTAAACAGTCAGTACACATTGTTTTATGGCATTGGTTAACAACCCCACGACATGTCAACACGCTTCCTTCTCGGCCTTGGAGGACCCTTTATCTTATTTTATTTTTTTTAATGAGAGCAATGATCTGATCAGAAAAACGTTTTAGAAAGATAATTCCCGGTATAGATTAACTTCTCCAACAATGACCGTTTGCTGTTGGTCTTGTGTGCCTTCCAGTTAACTGGAGGCAGTAATTTTCCTAATGGTAAAGCCATCATAGAAACTGAGTGAGAACCCCAAAAAGATGTCTTTCCAGGAGGAAAATGGCAGTGCCAATGGGTTGAAAGTGGGAATGGGGAAATTATTTCTGAGTAACCAAGGGTTATTTATAGGATGAGCAGCTGAGTGAGATACTCCGGCTCCTCATTTTTTTTTTTTTTTAAACAATTATGTTCACAGTTTATTTCTACGTAGCTTGTGTTCTAGGCTCTGACATCAATAAGTTTTATATTTTAGACTCTACAACACCAAAAATAAAATATTAAAATCTCGGAAGAAAAGTTATGTTACTGTGACTACAGTAGATATCTAAATAGCAAAACATCTAAAATTGCCAAGTGCTAGAGCGTGGCTTGGTTCCTAGAAAATTTCAATTGGATTGGATTTTGGAGATTTGGAAATACTCCGGATTTCAATGCCCGCAGTCTTGTTGCCTTTCACTGCTCTGGTGGAAGTAAGCTGCTCTTTGCTCTTTTTGCTTTTCCTTCTCAGATTCCATTTTGCACAGTGAATGCCCTCCTTAGAAGGTAGGGAGGGAAAATAGGAAAGGGAGGAAGAAGAAAAGACAGAACACTTAGTACTTGCAGTGTTTTAACTTTTACAACCCAACGGTTTTGAATAATTTATTGTCCATAATATAAGGCCCCCTTGTCTGCTTGTAAGCACCAGATGCCAAACAGCAAATATGAATAACAAAATCCAAGTCATTTTTATGACAACTTTATTGCCCCTGTGTGACACTTTTCTGGGCCTTTTATTGCTTTTCCACTTTTGTCCAAGCTAATAAAAGAGTCTGATACTTCTATCCTATCTGAACAATTCAGCAGCAACTGCGAGGGTAATAAAAAGATGATTTATAATCCATATGGATAATTTCTTGAAGCCGGGTTAGGACCGTCTCATAAGTCTCAACCTAATGTGAAACAATATAATTCATAAAATCCTAACACTGGAGTGGAATTGAGAGACAGGCCTGGTACAAAGTACTGTACTGTATCCGGGTGGAGTGATGCCGAAATCATTCTAATCAAAATTATTCTCTATCGTCTGCAAAATGGAATGTGAGGAAAACATTGTGTGTTGAAATGTTTTAACAAATATTTTAGAAAGTTGTGCCAATATGTGAACTGATACCATAAAGACCAAAAAATGTGTCATCCAAACTGGAAAATACTAATATTTTTCTGGGACAACATGGCCAAACCAGGACAATCCCAAACAAACCAGGATTTACTAACAATCATTTACCAACAATCATTGTCATCCTAACAATCTTTTTCAAAAATGTATCAGACTGACTATAGTAGCCGCCCGTTTACCTTTCTTGTCCCCTTATTGTCCTTTCTGCACATATTATTTTCCTACTTAAAACTCTTTAATGCCATCCCATTGCAACTGGAATATATTTCTGATTTTCAACCAGGTTTATAAAATCCACATGATCCATTCTCTTTGTACCTCCCCTACCTTGACTGTTGTCATTAAGACTGCTTGTTATGGATTGAATATATTCCCCATCATGGATTGAATTGTGTCCCCCAAAAATGCATACGAACTTGGCTAGGCCATGATTCCCAGTATTGTGTGGTTGTCCACTATTCTGTGATCTGATGTGGTTATCGTATGTGTTGTAATGCCTAAACTCTGCCTGTGGTTAATGAGGCAAGATTAGATTATGTTAAAAAAGATTAGGGTGGGATACAACACCCTTACTCAGATCATATCCCCGATCCCTGATCCAATGTAAGGGGAGTTTTCCTGGGGTGTGGCCTGCATCGCCTTTTATCTTACAAGAGATAAAAGGAGAGAGAAGCAAGCAGAGAGGAGAGGGGCTTCATGCCACCAAAAAAGAGGTGCTGGGAGTGGAATGCATCCTTTGGACCCAGGGTCCCTGTGCTGAGAAGCTCCTAGACCAGGGGAAGTTTGATGACAAGGACCTGTCCCCAGAACCAATAGAGAGACAAAGCCTTCCCCTGGAGCTGGCACCCTGAATTCGGCCTTCTAGCCTCGCCTCTCTGACTTGGAGGGAATAAATTTCTGTTTGTTAAAGTCATCCACTTATGGTATTTCTGTTATAGCAGCACGAGATGACTAAGACACTGCTGTAGCCACACTGGCCTTTTACCGTTCCTTGAATTTGCCAAGCTCATTCTTGCCACAGTTTTATATTCCTTCTGTCTGCGTGGCAGTTCTCCCCAACCTTTGCAAGGTTGGTTCTGTTTCCTCATTCAGCTCTCACCTCCCATGTGAGGACTCTCTGACCACCCAGTGAAAAGAAGTGCCCCACTCCCAAGCTCTCAGGCTCTTTTTATCCCGTTAGCTTGTTTAGTTTTCTTCAAGGCACTTACCACCAATTGAACTTTTCACATTAATTTAATTGCTTAGATTTTTTCTCTTCTCCTCTAAATATTAGCTTCTTGAGGGCAGGGCTCTTGTTTGTATGGTGTAGAACTAAACCACAGGCACCTCTAACCCGGCTCACCACATCGTTACTTGGCAAAGAACTGCCGAATAAAAGAAAGGATGGATAAGTGTTGTATTGCTTTGTTCAGTGGGACCTATAAATGCTTCTACACATGCTTGAACTACAATATGGCTATGGGGAAATGAAGGTTATACTCAAATATGGCGAACAATTTAATTTTTAAGTGCTAAAATGCTATATGTGGAGGCCTGGTGGTGCAGTGGTTAAGCATTCGGCTGCTAACCAAAAGGTCAGCAGTTGGAATCCATCAGCTGCTACTTGGAAACCCTACTCTGTCCTATAGGGTCACTATGAGTTGGAATCGACTTGATGACAATGTTTTTTTTTTTTTTTTTTGGTTTTAAAATGCTATATACAGTCATAAAGTAGGAGGAATTTGAAATTAAGTGCATTGCATAATTAGCATTTTATTCATTCATTCATTTTAAAATTCAGTTATATGTACATATGCAATGATATTTATTAAAAGCCTACTATGTTATAGTTGGAGCCCTGGTGGCTTAGTGGTTAAGAATTCAGCTGTTCACCAAAATGTCAGCAGTTTGAATTCACTGGTCACTCCTTGGAAACCCTATGGGGCAGTTCTACTCTGTCCTGTAGGGTCGCTATGAATCAAATCTACTCAATGGCAACGGGTTTTTGGTTTTATGGTATGTTATAGTCACTATGGTAGACACTGGTTATATAAGAGGAGTATAAAAAGCACAGTATCCAATGGGGTGGCAGATAGTAATCAAAGATATGCATAGATTAATATAAAATTATAACAATGATAAATGTTACATAGGAGAGCTACATGAGTCAGTGAGATTATATGATATGGGAAATTGACCGATACACACATTGCATATATTTTATAAAAAATGTCAATTGATAAATTGCTGAAGATTTATTTTTAATAAATCTTTTAATAATAATAATATTTATTTGATACCTGTAACATATGGGGAGAATGTAATGTATAATCATAATAAATATGTATATGCTCATTGTGCAGGTCCAGAAATAGAACATTATCATTATCTTTGAAGTCTTTTATATCTGCTTGCCTGCTCCCACTAACTTCTCTCTTCCTTCAGTGGATAACCTATCATGAGGTTTTGTGCTTTTAATCTTTGTTTTGATTTTTGTTTTACAACATGTGTTTGTGAATGTGAAGATTATACAGGTATTCCCCAACTTACGATGTATTTGTGTTACGACGAACTGCACTTATGATGGTCTGGTTTTTTTACATCTTATCATTAGTAATAAGTACTACATACAATGTCATAGCATGTAATTTGCTGATGTTGTCATTCTCAGATGTTCACTCACATACAATGTCATAGCGTGTAATTCGCTGATG
>NW_004444035.1:6239300-6254801 GCF_000243295.1 Trichechus manatus latirostris | reverse complement strand
TTCTCAGATGTTCACTTACATACAGTGTCATAGCGTGTAATTCGCTGATGTTGTCATTCTCAGATGTTCACTTACATACAATGTCATAGCGTGTAATTTGCTGTTGTTGTCATTCTCAGATGTTCACTCGCAGATGTTCACTGTTATGATTTACTGTTCAAAACTGCTGTATAGCAGACAATGGTAAATAATAATGACAAATAAAAATAATGATAATAATAATAAAGTGATCTACTTAAATCAGAACCAACTTATGACAAAGTCATAATGATGTAAGTCGGGACTACCTGTATTGTTTAGTTTATTAAGGTTATTAATTATATCTAAATAGAAATTATTCTATGAGATTACCTTTTTTCTAAATATTATCTAAGAACCATCTATATTGTTTCTTTTTATTATTTTTCATTCATTCTTTGTTGCTGATTATTATTTCACTGTATTAATTTACCTCAATTTATTTATCCATTGTAATCTTAATGAGCATTTAAATTATTTTGTTTTATTTTTTTTTGCTATTACAAATAAAACAAACAATAAAATAAAACCAATTGCCCTCGAGTAGATTCTGACTCATGGTGACCCCATGTGTGTCAGATTAGAACTATGCTCCCTATGGTTTTCAAGGTTGTGAACTTTCAGAAGCAGATAGCCAGGCCTTTCTTCTGAGGTACCCCTTCGTGGTTTGAGCTGCCACCCTTTTGGAGAGCAGTAGCGCACATAACCATTTGCAGCCCCCAAGGATAAGCAGCAACAAAGGTCTGTACCTGCCTCCTGGCCACGTGTGCAAATATTTAAGTCGGGTGGAACTGCAGGGTAATTTTGTCTGATCCTGTTCACATTTACAAAATAATATGAAATTGTTTTCCTAAGAATGTATCATCTTTTATTCCTGTCAGTAGTACAAGTGCATCCATTTTCACATGCTGGCTAACCCTTGATGATGACAGATTGTTAAGAAAATGACAACTTCTTTTGTTAGAATACCATGCGGTTTTAATTTGCATTTCCCTGATAACTCCATTTCTCCAGGGCAGATGTGACCTCCAGGTTAGTGAAGTGCCCCTCATTCTTGCAGTCTCCCTCTTATTTGACGCGACATTTGATGTAACCGATCCTTCTGCCCTGTTTAACGCCCTTCTTTCACTGGGATCCCAGGACACTGTTCGGCTGGCTTTCCTCCGACTTTTCTGGTTTTTCGGGTTCAGACTTTCTTGCTTTTTCCTCCTCGTGTGTTGGGAGACCTGGTGGCACGTAGTTAAGAGCTCGGCTGCTAACCAAAAAAGTTGGCGGTTCCAGTCCACCAGCCGCTCCTTGGAACCCCTATGGGGCAGTTCTAGTCCGTCCCGTAGGGTCACTGTGAGTCAGAATTGACTCAACGGCACCAGGTTTGTTTTTTTTTTTTTTTTCCCCTCATATGTCAACTTTTCAATTCTGTATAACCCTAGGCTCCGTTATTCAACTCTTTGTTTTCCTATCTAAACTTACCCCATCAGTGATTTCATTCAGTCTCATTGCTTTAAACATCACCTACAACCTGGTAACTCCTACATTTGTATCTTCAGCCCATATGTCTCTCCTGACCTTCAGCCCACACATCCAATAGTCTGACTGATGTCTCCACTTTGATGTCAAATGGATATCTCCAATTTAACAAAATTTGAGCTTCCCCATCCAGAATCTTCTCCCCTCTTAGCCATCTGCATCTTATTTAATGGAGGCTCAGTCCTTTCAGTTTCTGATGCTAAAAAGTTTAGGGCCATCTTTGACTCTTCCCTTTCCCTCATATTTTCACCCAACCCATCTGCAAATCCTGTCAGCTCTGCCTTATAAATATATCCAGAATTCTGTCAGTTCCACTAACTGAGTTCACACTACTCTAATATCAGGGCTGTACTCTTTCCTCAGTTATTGAAATAGGCTCCCAGCTGATCTACTAACCTTTTCCCTTGCCTTTGGAAGGTATCAGAACACCACAGTCACGGCAACCTAGATAAAATGTAAATCTTAGAATGCCACTCCTCTGCTCAAAAGCCTCCACTGGCTTCCCCTCTGAGGCAAAATCTCCACTCTGACCCATAAGAATATACCTGTTCTGTACCTCATTACCTGCCTGAACTTATTTCTATAAACTCTCTTCTCCACTCAAGGTATCCTCCTTTCTGTTGGTGGAACACATCAGACACAGCTTTTTCCTCAGGGATTGTTATGGATTTAATTTTGTTTCCTCAAAATGTATATCAAAGCCCCACAGACACATCCAAACTCCCTGAGGAACTGAATTGCTGGGCGGAGGGCTGTGGGGACCATGGTCTCGGGGAACATCTAGCTCAATAGGCATAGCACAGTTTGTAAAGACAATGCTCTACATTCTACCTTGGTGAGTAGTGTCTGGGGTCTTAAAAGCCTGTGAGCGGCCATCTAAGATACTCCACTGGTCTCATCCCTTCAGGAGCAAGGGAGAATGAAAAGAACAGGATACAAGGAAAAGATTAGTCCGAAGGACTAATTGTCCACAGCTACCAAGGCCTCCACTGGACTGAGTCCAGTACAGCTAGATGGTGCCCGGCTACCACCACTGGCTACTCTGACCAGGATCACAACAGAGGGTTCTGGACAGAGCTGGAGAAGGATGTAGAACATAATTCTATTTCACAAAAAAAAGACGAGATTTACTGGCCTAAAGGAGACTGGAGAAACCCCAAGAGTATGGCCCCCAGACACCCTTTTAGCTCAGTGGTGAAGTTATCTCCGAGGTTCACCGTTCAGCCTGGGAGTGGACAGCCCCGTAAAACCAAATGAGACTAATGAGGTACAGTAGTCCAGTGACAAGGGCCAGAAGGCAGAAGGGGACAAGGAAGCTAGTGATAGGGAACCCAAGGTTGAGTAAGGGTATTGTTGATGTGTTGTGAGTTTGTTAACCATTGTCATAGGGCAACATGTGTAGTAACTGTTAAATGAGAAACTGTTTTGTTCTGTAAGCCTCTATCTTAAGTGAGAATAACAGCACAATTCGAAGAGTGTAGTCAATGTCACTGAACTGTGCATGTAGAAATTTTTGAAATGGTGTATCTTTGGCTATGTGTATGTTCACCAAAAAAAAAAAAAAAGGTTGAGAAGTTAGAGGGTTGATATGTTGTGGGGTTGTTAACCAATGTCATAAAACAACATGTGTACTTCTATTTCATGAGAAACTATTTGTTCTGTAAGCCTTCACCTGAAGTACAATTAAAAAAAAAAAATGTGTATCAACTTGGCTAGGTTGTGATTCTCAGTATTGTGTGATCCGATCATTTTGTTGGATCTGATGTGATTATCCTATGTATTGTAAATCCTAACTTCTGTGATGTTAATGAGGTAAGATTAGAGGCAGTTATGTTAATGAGGCAGGACACAATCTACAGGATTAGATTGTATGTTGAGTCAGTCTCTTTTGGGATATAAACGAGAGTATCGAGCAGAGAGGAGAGGGAACTGCTACCACTAAGAAAGAAGAGCCAGAGCAGAGCATGTTCTTTGGACCTGAGGTCCCTGTGCTGAGAAGCTCCTAGACCAGGGGAAGATTGATGACGAGGACCTTCCCCCAGAGCTAACAGAGAGAGAAAGCCTTTCCCTGGAGTTGGCACCCAGAATTTGGACTTCCAGCCTCCTAGAATGTGAGAAAATAAATTTCTGTTTGTTAAAGCCATCCATTGTGGTATTTCTGTTATAGCAGCACTAGATACACGGGAAGGCAGGTTTTATATGTTTTGTTCAGTGTTATATCCTCATCACCTAAAAGAGGGTCTGGACATAGAAGACATCTAATAAATATTTGTTGAATGTATTGATAAAATTAAAAGCTCTTTTTTAACTCCGCTTTCTTTTCCTTTTTTTTTTAAAAACACCTGTTTCTCTCTTACAATTGAGAGTCAATTTTCTTAAAAATGAGCCCCTGGGAGGCACAAATGATTAAGTACTTGACTACTAGCCCAAAGGTTGGTGGTTGAACCCACCAAGAGATGCCTCAGAAGAAAGGCCTGTTGATCTTCTTCTGAAAATTCACAGTCTAGAAAATTCTATGGAGCTGTTCTACTCTGCACACATGGGGTCACCATGAATCAGAATCAGCTCGACGGTAACTAACAGCAACAACAACAACATACATGGACATACTTTCTATTTTCTCTGCTCCATTTCACTCTGCAGCCCACACCCGTCTAACTCGCACTCCCACCATTCACCTAAACGCCTCTTTTCTAGACCATCTGTGACCTACAAGGAGCCCTGGTGGTACAGTGGTTAAAGCAATCGATTGTTATCCAAAAAGTCAGTGGTTTGAAGCCACCAGTGGCTCCAGGGGAGAAAGTTGTGGCTTCCACAGAGATTTACAGCCTGGGAAACCCTATAGGGTCGCTATGAGTCAGAGTCAACTCCACAGCAGTGGGTAATGATTTACATACAGCCAATCCCTATCCAAACTTTCCAGTCATTAGCTTATTTGCAATTTTAGAATATTCCATATGGTTTATTACATTTTAAAAACACATTTCATTGACTTCTTTGACACTATATTCTCCATGGTTTCATCAACAATTCTGGCCTATTTTTCTTAGCTTCTGTCTGTTCATCCTTTACTACCCGATGTTTGAATTTTCAACTTCCTCAAGTCCTAGTCTTCCGTAATTTTCCTTCTTCCTATTCCTTACACAGGTGATTTATCATCCATTTCAGCAGCAGTTAATTCCGTCCATATGATAAAATACACATTTATATCGGAAGGCACTGTGAGAGCACAAGGACAAAGTGCACTTAAGCTGTCCTGGTTTTAGCAGCACTGTATTTGTTGTAGTCTTCCCGTGGTAGTTATCATTATTCTGAAATATCACAGGTGATTAGAAATAGTGTTAACCTGGTAGGAGATACCAAATATTTAGGAGAGGAAATACAGCTGTATTATTTGCCCAGTTGTACCTTTCAGTCCTATGGAGAATAATAAGAAATGTTTGTGGGTTGAGTCAGAAGACATTATGAAAAATTCCCTGTGGGAATATGAATATGCATCTGAAAGATGTCTCTGTAGAATGTAAGATGCTGGAAGACTATTTGAGACATAAATTTGTATGTACTCTTTCTGTAACATGAATGTTGTTTTAAAAGATCTTCGTGTATTTATTGAAAGATCGTTCTCTACTTTTTTACTAACTCAACACTATGTTATACGTCATACAAAAATACATATTTTTTATTTCCTCCCTATTCTAACAGGTATGTCATTTATTTTACCCTCAGATAGGTTTAACTTGTATCCCGTTTGTTATCATTCCTCAGAGAAATGCACTGTGTATCTTTTTATTAAATTGTTTATTTTACGAAGATGTGATGTGTGTTCCAAAACGAATGTCTTCAGAACGTTGGAAAATTAAAAAGAGGAAGGAGGATTCTGCAAATCTCTGTGGAGTCTTATAAATAATTGCCTTTTCTCTTAGGTAATCTTCAGTGAAGCTACCTTTTCATTTTATTGGATGTTTTGTCTGCCACAGGGCCACAAATAAATGGAAAAATAGAAAAATAAAATAAAATCAGGATGTATATAATTGAACATAAAATCAATATTACATGCTTATTAGATTTGAAGTTCAATTTTCCCAAATAGATATATCAGAAATCTAGAAACATCCCTTCATCTTTGTGTTATATATACTATCCCTTCTATCCTGATTGGAACAGAGCATAATTTAAGCAAAAGTTCAGGTATTTCTTTGATCTAAAAAGAAATAGAGATCCTGTACTCTTTGATAGTTATTGTGATGGTGTGAAATATAAGGTGATATAATGGTATTATGCTAATTGTCAGTACCTATGGCTTAGACAAAAGTCCTTTTGGAAACTCCAATGAAAGGTGGATCAGTGGAATGGGACCACACAGAAATGTTGCTTTACACATAATTACTGCATGAACCTGGGTAAGAATTGGAAAACGTATGTGGCAGTGTTCTGTCCTTCCATCTTATTTATTCATTCTGTATGCTGAACAAATTATCTGAGAAGCTGGACTATATGAAGAAGAAGGCAGCATCAGGATTGGAGGAAGACTAATTAACAACCTGTGATATGCAGATGACACAACCTTGCTTGCCAACAAATGAAAACAACTTAAAGCACTTACTGATGAAGGTCAAAGACTGCAGTCTTTAGTATAGGTTACACTTGAATATGAAGAAAACAAAGATCCTCAGACTGGACCAATAAACAATATCTTGATAAATGAAGAAAAAATTAAAGTTGTCAATGATTTCATTCTATTTGGATCAACAATCAACATCCATGGAAGTAGTAGTCAAGAAATCAAACAACATATTGCATTAAGCAGTTCTGTTGCAAAAGACCTCTTTAAAGGTTTAAAAAGCAAAAATGTCACTTTGATGACTAAAGTATGCCTTACTCAAGTCATGATCTTTTCAATCTCTTCATATGCATGCAAAAGCTGGACAGTGAAAAATGAAGACAGAAGAACTGATGCATTTGAACTTTGGTGTTGACAAAGAATATTGAATATATTGTGGACTGCCAGAAGAACAAATCAGATTTAGAAGAAATACAGTCAGCATGCTCCTTAGAAGCAAAGATGGTGAGACTTTGTCTTGTTTACTTTGGACACATCATCAGGAAAGACCAATTGCTAGAAAAGGAATCCTGTTTGGTGAAGTAGAGGGTCAGCAAAAATGAGGGAAACCCACAACAAGATGGGCTGACACAATAATCAAAACGGTGAAACTCAAACAGACAATGATCATGAAGATGGCACAAGACCAGGTAATGTTTAGTTCTGTTGTGCATAATGCTGCCATGAGTCGAGCTGACTTGACGGCATCTAACAACGACAACAACATTGCAAGAGCCAGGCTACCCTAGTCCACAAGCGTGTTGTCATGATTTAGAGAGTCACGGCCTCAAGGCACATGGGTGGTTAGGACAAAGAGAAAGCGAGATCAGGCAAGAAAAGACAATAAGAAATTGATCCCGCATTAGTATTTGTCTTTTGAGTACAATCATTCATTAAAAACACAATGTCCAACAGCTCACAAGGATCTTGGCCTCATGGGTTTAAACCAACAGGTGTGGTATCAAAGAAGGATTCTCTGCCTAACAAATACAGAGCAGACCATTTTTCATGTGACCTCATTCTTAGAGATCTTTACCTGTCTCTTCCAAAAGAAAAATACAAGAAACAAAATATAAGCCTAAACTTGATGTGTTTGTGGTCAGCAGCAAGAAAGCAGGAGAAACACATCTGCCCTGATAGCAAACACCACTGGTAATGCTCAGTCCAAACACTGAGCCGTGGGTCAGTTGCAAAATGAAGGAGGTAAACTTGAGAGTCCACATTAAGCTAAGACACTTGAAGAGGGATAAAGTGGTACTATTTCTCCTCTTCAAACATTGAGCAAAAGTTGGCATAAAACTTCTCTGGAAGAGAATATTCCCAATAGAGGCATTCACTACTCACACAGGTTGATATCAAGAAAATAGGAGTTCATAAATACCACCAAGTGTGCAAGGAGACATGCCACCAAGAGTGAATGTCAACACAAACAATAACTCATTTAGGTACACAGAGAAATTTTGAGCTTGAAATTGTCAGGAATAGAATATAGAATATCTCTGAGAATAACCATGTATAAAACGGTTAAAGAAATGTGAGGTAGCATGTGAAATGGCAATAAGAAATTATTAAGAAAGAACAGGCAGGAATGAAAAGAACCAAACAGAACTCCCAGAAATAAAAAAATACACTGGTTGAAATTAAAAGTGAAGCCTCAGTGGATGGATTAAAGAGAGGATTAGACACAGCTGAAGAGAGAAGTGTTGTACAGAAAGTTTTATTTGAAGAAATTAGGCAGAATACAAAACGGGGTCAGGGAGTGAAAATGATGTTAAGCGGCATTGGAATAGATGGCTAACATCCATCTATCCATCATACTGGAGTTCCAGAAGAAAGAAAAAAGATGCAGTATTTGAAATGAAAATGGCTAAAAATTTTCTAGAACCCCTGAAAGATGAATACTGAGATATTTAACACACAAGATACCCCAAGTAGGAAAAGCAAATAGAAAATCAAAACTAGATACATTTATTCAACTGGAGAACATCTAAGAAAAAAAAATCTTAAAAAGTATTTAGAGAGGAAATATAGATGACCTCCTTACAGCAGAGTTTCCAACATCAGGAAAAACAAATCTTCCAACTGTTGAGAGAAAGTAACTGCTAGCCTAGAATTGTGCAAACACTTCTTCAGGAAAGAGAGTGTACTACAGATAATTTCAGATAAATGAAAACTGACAGAATTTGCTACCAACATTCCTGTCTTAGAGGCATTCCTAAAGGATGCACTTCAGAAAGATGGAAGATGATTTGGGAATGAAGATTAGAGGCAAGACAGAATGCTGAGCAAATAAAATGATAAACATGTATGTAAACTTAAACAAACCTAGTGCAAAATAATTTAAATAATGTCGTGTGTCTTTTAAAAGAAAAGGCAGAACTAAAAGAGGATATGAAAACACATGAATTTAGATATAGATAATCAAAGTTTAAAAATTTCTGATGTTCTTGTGCTTTCTTTGAGGGATTTAAGATAGTGTCGAACATTAGGCTTTTTCAGTTAAAAATGCAAATGGAAAAATATTAAGGATATTAATTAAAATAAACAGTATGTTTTAACCCAAATAAACAGAGAAAAAATAATAAAAAGCAAAAGTGGGCAAAACACACTCAACCAATCAGTTTCAGAACAATGGATATCAAATATAAAATAGTGAGATACTTGAAGATATCAATAATGACAAATGTAAAAGTGTTAGCTTTTTTTTCTTTATTGTACTTCAGGTGAAGGCTTACAGAACAAATAGTTTCTCATGAAACAGCAGTACACACATTGTTCTATGACATTGGTTGACAACCCCACAACATGTCAGCCCTTTAACTTCTCAACCCCTTTTTTTGGTGAAAATACACATAGCCAAAGATACACCATTTCAAAAATTTCTACATGCACAGTTCAGTGACCTCGACCATGCTCTTCCAATTGTGCTGCCATTCTCACTTAAGATGAAGGCTTACAGAACAAAATAATTTCTCATTTAACAGTTACTACACGTGTTGCCCTATGACAATGGTTAACAATCTCACAACACATCAACAATATCCTTACTCAACCTTGGGTTCCCTATCACCAGCTTAAAAGCGTTAGTTTTTAAAAAAGATAGAACTTTTCAGAATGGATTAACAAAAATCCACCTCTCTGCTATTTAAAAGATACATATTTAAAACGTATGTTTACAAAAAGGTGGAAAAACAATATACAGTGAAACCGGGAGAGCTGGAACATGATGACTGCCTTGTTTTTCCAGGTCTCGGAAGTTTTCCATCTTGACGGGATGCGGTCACCACTTTTCTATCGCTCTCTATTTAGTGGAAAATATTTGAGTTTTTCTTCTCAAATATTTCCCCCTTACCCAGTTTCCAGTTTTCGCAGGTTTTCCTGTAGCAGTAACTACTAACTCTAAGAAATCTAGAGCAGTAACAGTAATACCAGACAAATGGATTTCATGATGAAAAGCAAGGATAGAATGCCATTACATAATAACAAAAGGTCCAGAAAGACTTAGTTTTAAACTTATATGCACCCCAAAATACAGTCTGAACATATGTATGGAGCCCTGTGGTACAGTGGTTAAGAGCTACAGCGAGCTACAGCTGCTAACTAAAAAGGTCGGCAGTTCAAATCCACCAGTTGCTCCTTGGAAGCCTTATGGGGGCAGTTCTACTCTGTCCTATAGGGTCACTATGAGTCGGAACCAACTCAACGGCACCTAAGAACAGTAACAAACATAAGTACATGGGAGAATAATTGATAGATATGTAGAGAGGTATACCTAAGAATAAGGAGCCTTGGTGGCGCAGTGGTTAAGCACTTGGCTGCTAACATAAAGCCTGGCAGTTCGAACACACCCAGTGGCCCCATGGCAGGAAGACCTGGCGATCTGCTTCCATAAAGATTACAGCCTAGAAAACCCTATGGGGGTTTTCTGCTATGGGACAGTTCTACTCTGTCACATAGGGTCACTATGAGTCTAAATGGACTCCACAGCACACAAGAACAAAAACAACATCCTAAGAATACTGACAGCCAGGCTATTTGTATAACAAAAATAAGGAAATTACCCAAATGCTTAGTGATGGGAGAATGATGAAACCACAGTGTAATCACACAATGGCAGAACATGCGTAAGTGAGAATGAATGAACTGGCTACGTGCAGCAACAAGAATGAATCAAAGAAACGTAAAACAGTGAGAAAAGTTGACTGTAATTAACTACTGCTGGTGTCAAGTTGGCCCCCAACTCACAGTGACCCTATGCACAACTGAACAAAATGCTGCCAGGTCCTATGTCATCCTCATGATCAACTGGGGATCGGACCATTGTGATCCACAGGGCTTTCATTGGCTGATTATTGGAAGTAGATTGCCAGGCCTTTCTTCCTAGTTCCTTAGTCTGTAAGGTCTGCTAAAACCTGTTCAGCATCATATCCACACATAAGCATCCAGTGACAGATGGGTGGTGGCTGTGCATGAGGTGTATAAAACTCAAAAACAAAAAAGTAAACAGCATGTTGTTCAGGGAAGAGAAATAAGTGACGAAAGAAAAAGTAAAGGACTGATAATCACAGAGCTCAGGAAAGCATTATCCTTGAGTAGGTAGGGAAATGAGGTAGTGAGGGGCATACAGGGCCGACTCATTAGCACAGAGGACAGCCTTGTGTGAATGAGAATGCACAGCTCTTTCACCAAGTAGAGTCAACCAACCAACCAACCAACAAACAAGAGTGACAACCACAAAAGCAACAAAGTAAGCATGCAAAACTTGACTATGCCCAAGCAGGCTGCATCTGTGACAGCAGCCACATAGCAACGTGCACGCTCGCACCCCACCGCACACCACCGCACACTCCATGAACCCCTGCCCCAAGGTGAGGTGGCGTGACTGATGTTAATTTTAGTATTGTGCTCTATAACTTACATATATACTATGTTCATCTATATGTATCAAATCTTACATTAAAAGATAGTTAAAAAAACCAAAAAACAAAATAACGCCAGCATCAACCCTAAATTTCAGTCCCTCAGCAGTAATTATACACTGGAAACTCCATGACCACTTTTTTTTTTTTTTTTTTGTACTTTAGATGAAGGTTTACAGAACAAATAGTTTCTCAAACAGTTAATACACATACTGTTTTATGACATTGGTTACCAATCCCACGACATGTCAACACTCTCCCTTCTCGACCTAGGGTTCCCTATTACCAGCTTTCCTGTTCCTTCCTGCCTTCTAGTCCTTGTCCCTGGGCTGTGGTGCTCCATTAGTCTCATTTTGTTTTATGGGCCTCTCTAATCTTTGGCTGAAGGGTGAACCTCCGGGGTGACTTCGTTACTGAGCTAAGGGTGTTGGGGGGCCATACTCTTGGGGTTTCCCCAGTCTCTGTCAGGCCAGTACGTCTGGACTTTTTTTGTGAGCTAGAATTTTGTTCTACATTTTTCTCCAGCTCTCACCGGGACCCTCTGCCATGACCCCTGTCAGAGCAGTCAGTGGTGGCAGCCGGGCACCATCTAGTTGTACTGGACTCAGTCTGGTGAAGGCTGTGGTAGCTGTTGTCCATGAGTCCTTTGGACTAATCTTTCCCTTGTATCTTGTTTTCTTCATTCTCTCTTGCTCCTGGAGGGGTGAGACCAGTGGAGTATCTTAGATGGCTGCTCACAGGGCTTTTAAGACCCCAGATGCTACTCACAAAGGTAGAATGTAGAACATTTTCTTTATAAACTATGTTATGCCAATTAAGCTAAAAGTTCCCCAAGACCATGGTCCCCACAGCCATCTGCCCAGCAATTCAGTCCCTGAGGAAGTTTAGATGCGTGTATGGAGCTTCCATAACCTTGCCTTGTACAAGTTGTGCTGGCTTCCCCAGTACTGTGTACTGCCCATGAGCACTTTTGATAGAGCAAGACTGAAGGAGGAACCTTCAGAACATGAGTTTCCTACAGGAGCACCTGATTTGCCTTTGAACAGGTGTTGGCAAATCACAGGCCATCGGCCAGATCACTGCACTGCCTGTTTTTTTACAATCCACCAGTTGTGTTGTAATGCAGTCATGCCCATTTGTTTACTAATTATCAATGGCTGCTTATATGCTACAATGGCAGAATTCTCTAGTTGCTGCAAAGACTGTCCGGGCTACAAAGACCAAAATATTTGCTACATTGTCGTTCATAGAAAAAGTTTGCTGACACTTGTTTTAGAACATAACTTAGACACCAGGGCTGGAATTTGTTCTCTGGCTTTGGGGACTATTATGGATTGAATTGTGTTCCCCAAAAATGTATGTCAACTTGGCTGGTGCATGATTCCCAGTATTGTGATTGTCCACCATTTTGTCATCTGATGCAATTTTGCTATGTATTGTAACTCCTACCTCTAGGATGTTAACGAGGCAGGATTAGAGGCAGTTAGGGTAATGAGGCAGGACTCAATTTACAGGTTGTTTTAAGTCAATCTCTCCAACTTTTGTTAATAGATTTTAGATTTATGTTATGGAAAGCACATGGATATCTTTACGTTTTGTATTTTTACTTTCTTCTAATCAAACATACCACTCTTATTAGTTCCACTTTACTAACGGTACAAGAATGAACTAACATCTTCTAAATGACTTTTGTAACAGTGGAGATTACAGCAAAAACACAAGTTCTGTGGAGCAAGGAATCTCGGATTCAAATACAAGCTACTGACACGTACTGGCTATGATATGTCAAGGAAGTTAATGATTTTGAGCCTTGGTCTTCTTATTTTATCTTTAAAATATTTTAATAAAAGAACACACTACTGGAGGCAGAGCCAAGATGGTGGAGTAGTCAGATGCTTTTTGTGGTCCCTCAGACAAGAAAGACCCCCAAAAAACCAAGTGAATTGATTGTATATGACTATCTAGGAGCCCTGAACATCAAAGGCAAAGTTGAGGAATCAGACTGAGTGTTGGAGGGGAGAGAGACGGTTCAGAAGCAGAGAGGAGTTGCCAGACCTGACCCAGCGGGAGCCTGAAACCGTGAGGCCATATCAGCTCCTGTGCGCGGTGAGGCTACAGTGGCATTCCAGAGCCATTTTCCACGTCGAGAGAATCTCAGCAGCAGAGGGTCTACTTGGCCATCCAGAGCCAGTGAAAAGCAGCACTCAAGCAGCTAAAGATAAGTACTTGCATGTGGCCTACAGCAGGGATTAAAACAAAAAAAAAAAATTCATTTGGGGAGCATTTACCTCCCCCCTCACCGCTCTGCACTGGGTCCCAGCTGGCTTCAGCAATTGCTGAGTCTCCTGGGCCAGAATTAGGACCCTTAAGGCACCCTGAGCCATTCTTCCAGCCTTGGAGAGGGAACAAATTAACCAACAGGGGAAAAATAAACTGCTGGCTCCCCTAATCCAGGACCTGAGGGTTGGCACAGCTCCTTTGCCTAGGCACAGGCACAAGGGGTCCGCAGACTTTGAGTGCCTTTCACCTGTGCATAGAGTTGTGTGGGCCCATTTCAACAGCAAAAGCCCTCACTACCACAGTACAGCAGGGTATATACCTGAAGTCTAACTTCAACTGTTTCAGCTATGAAGTGGCAGAATTGTGACGTTTGACACTGGTCTGCCCATAAAGCAGTCTCCTCACCTGCCCACATCAGGGGCTTGAGGACTGGTGGCACCACCCATGCCACCTAGCCACCTGCCACAGGGGTCTAAGAATAAGTAGTGCCCCCAAGTTCTTACAGCCAACAGCATAGGGTGCTCATAGTCCAGCTGCAAAACTCACCTACCTATTTGCTCTAGGGAACAGGGACACGCTTTCCTTTCAGACACTCAGGGGCAGCCGTCAGCCCTCTGCCTTGCTCAGTGTGTGACCCCCTACTGCAGCCAGATACCTGTGCCTACACCAATCGCCCATGCCTGTCTAGTACTATAGGTGAGAGCCTGCACCACACACTTGGTGACTGACTACCTGGACACCTGAGCTGAATCCATACAAGAAAATCTAATGGACTCCTGGGTCCACATACTAGGTAACAGCTCTAACTACCTGGTGACAGGACATTAGAACTTCAAAGGTGCCAATAATCAAACTAGCACACATGAGCAGCTTATTTGGGCTTATCAAAACAAGAAGCTAGGACACAGTAAGCAAATATAAAATAAAAAAAATTATAATAACTTATTGATCGCTCAGAGACAACAGTCAATATCAAATCACATAAAGAGGCAGACCATGATGGCTTCAGCAAGCTCCCAAAAGAAAGAATCAATAAATTTTCTGGAGGAAGAAACTTTCTGGGAATTACCAGAGGCAGAATACAAAAGATTAATATACAGAACTCTTCAAGAAATTAGGAAGGAAATGCAACAAAACGCAGAAATATCCAAAGAACATACAGACAAAGCAGTAGCAGAACTTAAAAAGGTCATTCAAGAGCATAATGCCAAATTTAGCAGCCTACAAGAATCCATAGAGAGACAGCAATCAGAAATCCAGATGATTCACAATAAAATTTCAGAATTAGACAACTCAATAGGAAGTCATAGGAGGAGAATTGAAGCAGTAAAAGACAGAATTAGTGAGAGTGAAGATAAAGCACTTGAGACCAAGTTATTTGAGGAAAAATGAGATAAAAGAATTAAAAAGAATGAAGAAACTCTAAGAGTTACGTGGGACTCTATCAAGAGAAATAACCTACGAGTGATTGGAGTCCCAGAACAGGCAGGGGTAACAGAAAATACAGACAGAATTGTTGAAGACTTGCTGACAGAAAACTTCCCTGATATCATGAAAGATGAGAAGATATCTGTCTTAGTTATCTAGTGCTGCTGTAACAGAAATCCCACAAGTGGATGGCTTTAACAAAGAGAAGTTTATTCGCTCACAGTCCAGTAGGCTACAAGTCCAAATTCAGGGCGTCAGCTCCAGGAGAAGGCTTTCTCTCTCTGTTGGCTCTGGAGGAAGGTCCTAGTGATGCATCAGTCTTTCCTTGGTCTGGGAGCATCTCAGCACAGGAGCCTCAGGTCCAAAGGACTCGCTCTGCTCCCGGCACTGCTTTCTTGGTGGTATGAGGTTCCTATGTGTTTCTGCTCATTTCTCTCTTTTATATCTCAAAAGAGATTGCATTAAGACACTATCTAATCTTGTCAATCTCATCAGTATAACTTCATCACAGTGAAAGAATTTACAACACATAAGGAGATCACATATAGTCTCATCATAGTGATAGACTTTACAACACACAAGGAAATCACATCAAATTACACAATCATATAACACTGGGAATCATGACCCAGCCAAGCTGACAGATATTTTTTGGGGACACAATTCAATCCATGACAATATCTATCCAAGATGCTCATCGAACCCCACATAAGGTAGATCCCAAAAGAA
>NW_004444035.1:6237891-6239200 GCF_000243295.1 Trichechus manatus latirostris | reverse complement strand
AATCAAACTTGCCAAAACCAAAGGTAAAGAGAGAATTTTAAGAGCGGCTAGGGATAAACGAAAAGTCATCTACAAAGGAGAGTCAATAAGAATAAGCTCAGACTACTCAGCAGAAACCATGCAGGCAAGAAGGCAATGGGATGACATATATAAACCCTTGAAGGAAAACAACTGCCAGCCAAGAATTATAACCAGCAAAACTGACTCTCAAATATGATGGTGAAATTAGGGCATTTACAGACAAACAGAAGTTTAGGAAATTTCCAAAAACCAAACCAAAATTACAAGAAATACTAAAGGAAGTCCTCTGGTTAGAAAATCAATAACATCAGATAACAACCCAAGACTAGCACTCAGGACAGAGCAACCAGATATCAACCCATATAGGGAAGTCACAAAAGTAAATCAAAGCTAAAACACTGAAAATAGGGAAACAGATGTCAATATGTAGAAGATGATGACATTAAAACAAAAAAGAGGGACTTAAAAATGTAGACATAGATTTTTCATATGGAGAAGAAGTCAAGGCAATATAAAGAAATAAAAAACTGGTACAAACTTAGAAAAATAGGGTTAAATATTAAGGTAACCACGAAGGAAACTAACAATCCTACAAGTCAAAATAAAAAACTAGAAAAATATAAAGACTCAGCAAATATAAAATCAACACCATTGAAAAAGACGAAAAGAAAATACATAAAGAAAAATGACTCAGCACAGAAAATTAAGTGGAACAAAGAAACTGTGAACAACACGTAAAAAAAGACATCAAAATTACAGCACTAAACTCATATCTATCAATAATTACGCAAAATATAAATGGACTAAATGCACCAATAAAGAGACAGAGAGTGGCAGATTGCATTAAAAAAAACATATATGCTGCCTACAAGAGACACACCTTAGACTTAAAGGCAGAAACAAACTAAAAGTCAAAGGATGGAAAAAAATATATCAAGCAAACAACACTCAAAAAAGAGCAGGAGAGGCAATATTAATCTCTGACAAAACAGACTTTAAAGTAAAACCCACCACAAAGATTAAGGAAGGACACTATATAATGATTAAAGGGTTAATACACCAGGAGGATATAACTATAATAAATATTTATGCACCCAACGACAGGGCTCCAAAATACATACAGGAAACTCTAATAGCACTGAAAAGAGAGATAGACAGCTCTGCAGTAGTAGTAGGAGACTTCAACACACCACTTTCGGTGAAGGACAGAGCATCTAGAAAGAAGCTCAACAAAGACACGGAAGATCTAAATGCTACTATCAACCAACTTGATCTCATAGACATATAC
>NW_004444035.1:6224931-6237791 GCF_000243295.1 Trichechus manatus latirostris | reverse complement strand
AGAGAATAGAAAAACAATTGAAAGCGTTAACAAGACCAAAAGCTGGTTCTTTGAAAAGATCAACAAAATTGATAAACCACCGGCCAAACTGACAAAAGAAAAACAGGAGAGGAAGCAGATAACCCGTATAAGAAATGAGATGGGTGATATCACAACAGACCCAAGTGAAATTAAAAGAATCATAACAGAATACTTTGAAAAATTACACTCTAACAAATTTGAAAACCTAGAAGAAATGGACAAATTTCTAGAAACTCACTACGTACCTAAACTAACACAAACAGAGGTAGAACAACTAAATAAACCCATAACAAAAGGAGAGATTGAAAAGGTTATTAAATAACTCCCAGCAAAAAAAAGCTCTGGCCTGGACGGCTTCAGTGGAGAATTCTACCAAACTTTCAGAGAAGAGTTAACACCACTACTACTAAAGGTATTTCAGAACACAGAAAAGGATGGAATACTCCCAGACTCATTCTATGAAGCCAGCATAACCCTGATGCCAAAACCAGGTAAAGACACCACAAAAAAAGAAAATTACAGACCAATATCCTTCATGAACATTGAAGCAAAAATCCTCAACAAAATTCTAGCCAACAGAATCCAGCAGCATATCAAAAAAATAATTCACCAGGACCAAATGGGATTTATACCAGGTATGCAGGGATGGTTCAGCGTTAGAAAAACGATCGATATAATCCATCACATAAATAAAACAAAAGAGAAGAACCACATGATCTTATCAATTGATGCAGAAAAGGCATTTGACAAAGTCCAACACCCATTCATGATAAAAACTCTCAACAAAATAGGAATAGAAGGGAAATTCCTCAACATAACTAAGGGCATTTATACAAAGCCAACAGCCAACATCATCCTAAATGGAGAGACTTTACAAGCATTCTTCTTGAGAATGGGAACCAGATAAGGATGCCCTCTATCACCACTCTTATTCAATATTGTGCTGGAGGTGCCAGCCAGAGCAATTAGGCTAGAAAAAGAAATAAAGGGCATCCAAATTGGTAGGGAAGAAGTAAAACTATCTCTATTTGCAGATGATATGATCTTATACACAGAAAACCCCAAAGAATACACGGTAAAACTACTGGAACTAATAGAAGATTTCAACAAAATTTCAGGATACAAGATCAACATATAAAAATCAGTTGAATTTCTTTACACCAACAAAGAGAACTTCGAAGAGGAAATCACCAAATCAATACCATTTACAATGGCTCCCAAGAAGATAAAATACTTAGGAATAAACCTAACCAAAGACATAGAAGGCCTACACAACGAAAACTACAAGACACTACTGCAAGAAACCAAAAGAGACCTGCATAAGTGGAAAAACATACCTTGCTCATGGATAGGAAGACTTAACATTGTGAAAATGTCAGTTCTACCCAAAGCGATCTACAGATACAATGCAATCCTGATCCAAACTCCAATGGCATTTTTTAATGAGATGGAGAAACAAATCACCAATCGTATGGAAAGGGAAGAGGCCCTGGATAAGTAAAGCATTACTCAAGAAGAAGAACAAAGTGGGAGGCCTCACACTGCCTGATTTTAGAACCTATTATACTGCCACGGTAGTCAAAGCTGCCTGGTACTGGTACAACAACAGATACATAGACCAATGGAACAGAACTGAGAATCCAGACATAAATTCATCCACCTATGAGCAGCTGATATTTGACAAAGCCCTGAAGTCCGTTAACTGGGGGAAAAGACGATCTCTTTAATAAATGGTGCTGGCATAACTAGATATCCACCTGCAAAAAACTGAAACAAAACTCATACCTCACACCATGCACAAAAACTAACTCAAAATGTATCAGAGACCTAAATATAAAATTGAAAACAATAAAGATTATGGAAGAAAAAATAGGGACAATGCTAGGAGCCCTAATACATGGCATAAACACAATACGAACCATAAGTAACAATGCAAAAGCACGAGAAGAGAGATTAGATAACTGGAAGCTCCTAAAAATCAAACACTTATGCTCATCAAAAGACTTCACCAAAAGACTAAAAAGACAGCCTACAGACTGGGAAAACATTTTTGGCTACAACAAATCCGATCAGCATCTAATCTCTGAAAATCTGCAAGATACTGCAAAACCTCAACAACAAAAAGACAAATAACCCAATTAAAAAAAGGGCAAAGGATATGAACAGGCACTTCCCCAAAGAAGCTATTCTGGTGGCTAACAGACACATGAGGAAATGCTCACGATCATTAGCCATTAGAGAAATGCAGATCAAAACTACAATATCATCTTACCCCAACAAGGCTAGCATAAATCCAGAAAACACAAAATCTAACTGCTCCATAATATGTCTGTGAATTACCATAACAAAAAAGTGTTTTGTAAACTCCAAGCAAGGTTAAGTTTCAAATACATTTCCACAAATAAATTCCTGGAATACAGCCTTTCTACTAGCAGCAAAGTCACTTTTTTATTCCCTTGAAATATAGAACTTGTGCTAATGTGTGGAGGATGGATGAAAAAGGGAAACATAAACAGCTGCTGTACAGCAGGTAAAATGAAATTGCTTTAGACAGGGTGGGCAAAAGAAGTCCCAAAATGCTACAAGGCAAGACACATTGTCAGATTTCATAAAGACTCAAGTTTAATGGATGCGAAGAAGCTGAGGACACACAGCGGCAGGCATAGCAGAACCCACTACCATCAGAGAACTTGGCGGTTCATTGTGGGTAAATCTTGGGGATGAGGAAAGAGAAAGTCAGTATAAGCATTATTTTAGGTGAAAAGACCAGACTTAATGGTCTGCCAGAGACTGGAGGAACCCCCGAAACCATGGACCCTCAACACTCTGTTAGCCTAGATCTGAAACAATTCCTGAAGCCCGCTCTTCAGATAAAGATTAGACAGGGCTATAAAACAAGAAATAATACATGTGAGGAGTGTGCTTCTTAGTTCATTCCAATATATGAGACCAAATGGGCAGCTCCAGTCTAAAAGCAGGATGAGAAGGCAGGAAGAGACAGGAGCTGGTTGAATGGACGCAGGGAACTTGGGGTGGAAAGGGGGAGTGTGCTGTCACATGGTGGGGATTGCAACGAATGTCACAAAACAATATGTGTATAAATTTTTGTATGAGAAATTAACTTGAGCTTTAAACTTTCACCTAAAGCACAACAAAAAAAAGTATTATTTTAGGAATAGAGCAAATCTTTCTTCATTTGTATACAGCTGGAAACAGCTGCCTGTCTTGCTTTTCTGACTTTTTTTTAACCATTCCTGCACATACTGATAGCAACATTATCTACAGTATGCTATCTGAATACGAAGGACAGTGATACGTATGTGAATCCTTTTATCTTTATCCCGTCACTCTGGACTTTTTCCAAAAAAAGCATTGATTTTCTTAAATTCAACAGTATTCTTCAAGTGCCCAAGAGACAAATGAAGACACTGTAGCCTGTATGACTGGAAAGATGCACTACTGTTGATTGTATGAAGACAGAGCATAATGTCAGACAAGAGACTAGCTATTTAGGCCAGAATATAAATAATATTTAGAAATACAAGAAGATCGCAGTCTGGTTCATTCCATAGTAAAACATGATATCTCCCTTTTGCCCCAAATTTTCTATTGTGTTTGTGAATAATTGTTAAAAACAGCTTTTTTTCTATGCAAATCCAAAATCATGTTCTGACAGAGACTGTTTCTCCTTGAACTGGGAAATAACATCCTTCCTAAACGTAAGCCCTCATGAGTAAGGAGAGGAGACTAACATGCAAATGACTATGATTGAGGAGAGGGGATAGAATCTGCCTGAATTTTCAAAGCATCAAAGGAAAGATATGCCTTGCTATAGACGAACACCTAAATCATGCCAGTAGATAACTTACAAGCAGCAGTGCACATACATCCAGTGTCACCCATTTGTTCTGTGACAAATTTTAGAAGGGAGGAAAAAAAATTAAATGATACGGTTACTGTGACAATAATACCTATCCATTTTCTATAACTTTTTTCCTTCAATGGGAAATGTCTTCATTTATATGATAAAACGATCCCCCTCTTTGCTCTCACTGGAGGGTTTGGCCAATTCTCTGCTCAAATGCTTTTAACTCCTGATTAATTGGCAACTGGACAAAATTACATTTTCAATTGCAGTCTGGGCTCTCTATATTCAATTTGGGATGAATTGTCTTCAAAACAAATAAAGCGTTAGTTGGAAGTAACAAAAAAAATGCCTTATATCATATAAAAGGTCTTTTCCTTTGTGCATGTAACAACCACGTTGATGATAAAAAGGAAATACAAAGGCTCTAACAATTCGTCTCTCTTATGGTCTATTCAAAATTCCATGGAAAGTCAGATGGAAAAGACGTCTGTGGTCTGAGTCCCTGGGAGGCATTGGCATGTTTCATTAGACACTCGCTGGCAGCTCATCTCTGGTGCTGAGGAAGCAATGGCCTCGCAGCAAACCGAACGCATTTGTTGCCTTTTCTGGCTTGTAGGTTCTCTACCCTCTGGTCTTGTGTTTCTCTTTTACTAAAATTGATATAGTAATGAGTCTTCACATTTCCGTAAAAGCCTTGGACTGACAAAAGTAGGCATAAAATTCCTAAGATTGTCTTGATTTCTAAGAGTTACTTAAAATTTTTTTGAGTAATTTTGAGCACAGCCACCAACCATCCATGCATCAGTTGAAGCTCGTGTGTTCTGTGAATGGAAATATACTGATTGGGGCTTGGATGTTTTCAGTCAGGAACTAGTTAATTTATAAACGATTCATTAAACAGATTGAGACATAATTCTAAAGTTACATATTGCAAAGAAGCTATTGGGCAAATGACTATGATCTAGTGTGGACAAATAACTTTGTAGAATTTAATCCTTCATGTGTAAATGAGAATATTTAACTAAATTTATTGATTTTAATTTGTCAGTATCTCCCTCCAGTTCTACAAATAGCATGCTGTGCTATTGTCATTCTTACTGTTTTCAAAATAAAGCCAAATATATTATCAGCAATGATGAGTAAGAAATGAGAAGGAAAATGATTCAGTTCCCAATAGTAATAACATTTAAAAAAATTAAGTATAAAATTGCAAGAAATATTCTAGAAATAATATGAAAAATCATAAAACTTTCTCAAAGAAGGGGATATGTAGATATACTATAAGTACACAGATGAGGAGATTAAATATTACAAAGATGACAACAATAAATACAATGGGACATTTTGTTTGTATGCTTTGTTATTCTTAAAATTTCATAAAATAATAATAAAGTTACCTGGAAAAATAAGAACCACAAGACTAGCCAAAAATATTTTTTATTAGAATGAAGAACAATGAGGGGAGACTTTCCTTCCTTGATATTATTTGCTCAGAAATAGACAAGAAACATAATGGATTAGAATAGAAAGTCTAGAAACTGAGAGAAAGAATTTGGTCTACATGGAGGAGATGGGGCAAGATGCGGAAGTGAGTGGACTCATGTGTTTACTCCCCACCAACTAACTCTATGAACAAGGAATAAAGACAAGCACAGGCTGAGATCTCAGAACTGCAAACAGCCGCTGAGGCACTGGAGAGTCAGGGTGAGTCCAGAATCGGGGAAGAGAAGGAAAGGGTTCAGCTCGGAAGCCGGGAGATCCTGCCCACTAACGTCGGGAATGCTCACCCATTGCTGTCATTTTGGAATGGGGCTGGCTAACACCCCAAACACAGAACACAGAAAAGGAGCTAATCTGAGGAAGCTCTAGCCTGATTCTTTTTGAAGGTGGCAAAAATTGGCCATGGGAGTTCATGAGCCCCACAATTGGGAGAAGGCAAAAGGAGATGGTGGCATTGCATGAGATTGCTGCTGAATCTCACTGAAGGCGCAGATGGATGAGCACTAGGACCGGGAGGAACCACAAGAGCAACAAAGAGTCTATGAATCACTCAAAAAACAAATAACAAAAGTGAGTTAGACACTTGGTTTTCAGTAGTAACCTTAAATGTAAATGGTCTAAACACCCCATGTAAAAGGCAGAGAGTGGCAGAATGGATAAAAAAACAGGATCCATCCTTTTGCTGTTTACAAAATACACAACTTAGATATGAGGACACCATCAGACTGAAAATAAAAAGATGGAGAAAAATATTCCATGCAACCAGTAAACAAAAAAAAGCAGGAGAGGTCATATTAATATCAGATAAAATAGATTTTAAATCAAAATCTATTACAAGATATAAAGAAGGGAATTACATAATAACAAAAGGGTCAACCCAGCAAGAAGACATAACAATTATAAATATACATGTACCTAACAGCAATGCACCAAAATAAGTGAAACAAATACTGACAATTATGAAAGAAGAAGTAGACAACTCCACAATAATAGTAGGGGACTTCAACACACCGCTCTCAATTACAGACAGAACTTCTAAAACGAAGATCATAAGGTCACTGAGAACTTAAATAAACCCATAAGCCAATTGGCTCTAATAGGCATATATAAAACACTCCACCCAACATCAGAACAATACACATTCTTCTCCAGCACATGTGGGCCATTTTCCAGAGTAGACTATATGCCAGGACACAAAACAAATCTCAACAAATTTAAAAAGATAGAAATCATACAATGCATCTTCTCTGACAATAACATTAAGAAGCTAGGAATCAACAACAGAATAAATACACGTAAACTAAAAAGTACTGGGTCATAGAAGAAATCAAAACTGAAATTTAAAAATTCCTAGAATCAAACAAAAATGAAAACACAACATATCAAAACCTTTGGGACACAGCAAAAGCAGTACTCAGAGGGAAATTTATAGCAATAAATGCCTACATTAAAAAAGAAAGAAGATTCAAAATTGTTATACAGACAACTTGAACAAATGAAAAAGGAAGAGCAAAAGAAGCCAAAAGCTACCAGAAAAAAAAAAAAAAAAAGAAATAATAGAGATCAGGGCAGAAATAAATGAAATTGAAAACAGAAAAACAGTTGGAAGAATTAACAAAACCAGATGTTGGTTCTTTGAAAAGATCAATCAAATAGACAAACCACTGTCTAGACTGACAAAAGAAAAAAACCAGAAGAGGGAAATGACCAAATTAAGAAACAAAAATGGTGACATTACAAGCAATGCAACAGAGATAAAGAAAATCATAACTAAATACTGTGAAAAATTGTTCTCCAACAAATCTGAAAATCTAGATGAAGTGGACAAATTCCTGGAAACACACTACCTACTCAAACTAACACAAACAGAGGTAGAAAATTTAAACAGACCCATTACAAAAGAAGAGATAGGAGATACCATCAAAAAACTGCTGACAAAAAAAAAAGCCCAGGACCAGATGGCTATGCTGAGGAATCCTACCAAACGTTCAGAGAAGAGCTGACACCAAGCCAGTCAATCTCTTCAAAAACATAGAAGAGGAAAGTACACTATTGAACTCTTTCTATGAAGCCAGTATAATTCTGATACCTTAACCAGGAAAAGACATAACCAAAAAAAAAAAAAAAAAGAAAGAAAATTACAGACCAATATAACTCAGGAACATAGATGCAAAAATTTTCAACAAAATTCTAGCTAACAGACTTCAGCAACATATTAAAAAATCATACATCATGATCAAGTGGGATTTGTATCAGGATTACAAACGTGATTCAGCATTAAAAAAATCAATCAGTGTAATCCACCACATACATAAAACAAAGGAAAAGAATCATATGATCATATCAATTGATTCAGAAAAGGCATTAAATAAAATTCAATACACTTTCCTGATAAAAACTCTCAGCAAAATAGGAATAGAAGGGAAATTTCTCAACATAGTTAAGGGCATATATGCAAAACCAACAGACAGTTATACTCAACTGAGAAAGGTTGACAGCCTTCCCGTTCAGAATGGGACAGAGACAAGGATGCCCATTATCACCACTCTTATTCAACATTATGTGGAAGTCCTAGCCAGAGCAATAAGACAAGAAAGAGAAATAAAAGGTATCCAGATTGGAAAGGAAGAAGTAAAATTATCTCTATCTGCAGATGACATGATCCTACACATAGAAGACCCTAAAGATTCCCCAAGAAAGTAGCTGGAACTAATAGAAGAATTTAGCAACCTTGCAGGGTACAATATCAACACATTGTTTAGAACCAACATCTTTGCTTAGGAAGGGTATTCTCTGTGTAAATTCTACTAGCCACATAGAAGCCTCCTTTCTTTTAATCTTGTTTGTTTATTTAATACTACGTTTTTCTTTTTCAAACAAAATTTAAAATTTTATAGGTAAGTCTATACTTAGGATCTGTTTTTTAAAAAAACATGGAATTCATTCTTCTATATTTTAATGATTTCAGAAGAAAGTTTATGCTCAGATGAAGTCAATATTTTTTAGATGCTTCATTTAATTACGATCTTATTTTTTTGAATTATATGTTTCCGGCTCATATTCTTTTACAAGATACTTGGTTAGTATTAATTCTTTTTAGTGGTATCAAGTAGCCCTGACTGATATTTTTCATGGAAACAAAACCATCAGTTATACAAATATACTATAACCTTTCTAAAAAAAACAAAAATGAACTCATTGCCGTTGAGTCTATTCCGACTCAGTGACCCTATAGGCCAGGGTAGAACTGCCTATAGAGTTTCCAAGGAGCACCTGGTGGATTCGACTGCCAGTCTTTTGGTTAGCAGATGTAGCTCTTAACCACTACGCCACCAGGGTTTCCATAACCTTTCTGTGAAACCAGAGTAAAAACAGGTGAGGTGAACTCCTCGGACATGCAAACTAAGCCCCACTCAGTTTGCATTTAAAACTAGACAAGTGTTCCAGGATGCCTCGCCAGGTAACTTGCCGAATTTCAGTTCCACTTAGAATCTCAGTTTTGATACCTAAAAGCTGACAAGTTTTCCTCTTTTAGTCTTGGAAAATTTCCCTCAAATAGTTGGACTGGATTTTTGGCATGGGTTTGCAAATCTGGCACTTACTGGACTCTAATCCTTTCCTTTTACCCCAGCCCAGGGGCTGGAGTGTTACTATGTACTGAAAAAAAAGTCTTGCTCTGGAACTCTCGCCACCCTCAAAGGAATCCCTGACTGTCCCTGGTGGTGCACTATCATCCTGTAAGGATACAGGGTCTGCTCCGAAATGCTTTTCCTTGGGCTTGGTGACATGCACCTTTGGAGAGCAGGTGCACTTTGAGCATTCTTGTCCAAGAATGAGCGTGGGAATTGAAGAATGAGATATTCTCAGATGTCCCTAGCCTATCACCTGTGTGCTGCAGCCACCCCTTTCTGCTTCACGTTCTGAGTACCACATAGGACAGCGATGGCTCCGTGGTGGAATTCTTGCCTTCCATTCAGGAGACCTGGGTTTGAATCCTGGCCGGTGCACTTCATCCGCAGCCACTACCCATCTGTCAGTGTTGCTATGAAGCTGAACAGGTTTTATCCGTGTTACCAAACTGCAACAGACTAGGAGGAAAGGCCTGGTGATCTACTTCCGAAAATCACCAGATAAAAACCCTAAGGATCACAGTGGCTCAATCCGAAACTGATTATGGGAATGGTGCAGGACCAGGCAGCATTTTATTCTGCAGGGCATGCGGTCGCCATGAGTTGGGGGCCGACTGAATGGCAGCCAAATAACTAGATATCATAATAGATGTTTTCCTGTGCTAACACTGCTTTCAATTCTACAGAGACTCTGTCAGTCTCTAATGGACTATGTGGATTTAAGTTACAGCTTCTAGTGTTCCCTGATCTGGTGTATTTAAAGAGAGCATCCTCTGAAAGGTCCCCCAAAAGGTGACAGCAAAAATGCTTATGCAAGTAAATATTACTTTAATTAGAATTCATACTGTACACTTATAGAATGGAAAATCATTGTATTTCAAATTCTGCCAGTAAGGTGCAATAATCATGATTAGTAAAAGGAACCAGAGTAACAGATACTGTGTTTAATCTTTAGAAATGTGTCTATATGAGCAACAGAGACAAACACTGGGGACTTCTGAACATTTCCTGTTGGTGTTGTATGCTATCGAGTCAATTCCAGCTCATATCAACTGTATGGGACAGAGCAGAACTGCCCCATAGGTTTTCCTAGGCTAGAATCTTTGTGGGAGTAGATTGCCAGGCCTTTTCTCTTGCCCACTGATCTTTTGGTTAGCCGCTGAGGGCTTTAACCGTTCCGCCACAAGGGCTCCTAAACAATTCCAAGAGAAGAAATCTTAGTAGTAAGATTTTGAATATTTCTGGACGCAGTAGCAAGACAGTCTGTGATGTGGGGATCCACCAAAAAATCAAACCCATTGCCGTCAAGTCAATTGTGACTCATAGCTACCCTATAACACAGAGCAGAACTGCCCCATAGGATTTCCAAGGAGCCGCTGATGGATTTGAACTGCCAACCTCTTGGTTAGCAACCTACCTCTTAATCACTGTGCCGCCAGAGCTCCACGTGGAGATACACAGAGGGTTGAAGGTATTCTGTCCTGTAGAATGAGTCTGTAAATTCTCACTGTTCAGTAGAGGATCAGATTACCTTAGATGCCATTTATCCTTTGATTCATCTAATTTGCCTTGTCTCGAATCTGTGCTAACCAAGAAATTGATATAAGCACGCTTGTAGAGAGGAAATGTACTTATCATGCTGACTCAATTATTCCAATCTCTGCAACAGCTGCATTTTTCATTATGAGTTAGTGAGCTGGTTTTCTGTTGTTAACAAATGCGCTATGTCAGCCTAACTATTGCAAATCATGGTACTGCTCTGTGTCTAATTTTCTCCTGCTTTTAAGTTCATACCGATGGTGTCTTGTCTGTACAAATGTGGTAATGGTTATTAAACGAGATCATTTGCTGTCACGGGTTTTCAAAGCATTTTGCAGTCTGAGACAAAAGTAAAACTTGCTAGTGCAGACTTCTGTAAATGAGTATTGCTGAACCCCTCCAGGCATTGGTTTCTTGGCTGCAATAGTCAGGTATGATCCACTATGTGTATCAATACTGAACAATAATAGTTCAAAGCTTTATAATTACTATAATACAAGAAATAAGACTAAGTATATGTTTTGGGTTTTCTACATTACACAATAACATCGTCTGTGATAATGATAGTTTTGCTTCTTCCTTTATTATTTTTTTTTTCTGGCTTTACTGCATTTCCTAGAATCTCCAATCCTCCAATACGAAGAAGAACTGAGGAAGAGAAGCAGTGCAAACAGGCATTTTTGTTTTGTTGCCAATCTCAGAGGGAAGCTTTCAGTATTACTGCTAAACGTGGTTTGCTGATGATTTTTGTTCATAATAACTACTGTGTTAATGAGGTTTTCTTTTATTCCCAACTCTAAAAGTTTCTCTTCTGAATAGAAATTAATAAATTTTATTAAATGTTTCCTCTGCTTTTTTGAGATGAACATATGCGTTTTCTTCTTTATTCTTCTGCTGCGCCCAGGGTGAGAGCTCCCTCCTGGGGGTGAGACTTGTGTGGTTTGAATGTCCCGCCTGCACCAAAGCAAGGAGCGCTCAGGGTTTTTTGTTTTTTATCAGCTTGTCTAGATGTGAGGCACAAGGGAAGAGAAAGGGGTGAGGCTTAAAAGCCGTCAACAGTCAAACATCAAAATATAGAGGCATCGCTTTTCAGCCGAAGATTAGACAGGCCCATAAAACAAATAATAATGCACATAGCTCAACCATGTATATGAGACTAAATGGGCACACCAGCCTGGGGCAAGGATGAGAAGGCAGGAGAGGACGAATGGAAATGGGGAACCCAAGGTTGACAAGGGAAGAGTGTTGACACGTTGCGGGGTTGGCAACCAATGTCACAAAACAATATGTGCATTAATTGTTTAATGAGAAACTAATTTGCTCTGTAAACCTTTATCTAAAGCACAATAATAAAAAAATAAAATACAGAAGCAGATTCCTCATTACAATAAATAACAGAGATGTCGGTTGAGCTGATGAGCTTCGGCTTCATTCTGAAACGGTCTGCAAAGGCTGTTGTTGTTAGGTGCCCTTGAGTTGATTTCGACCCGTAGTAACCCCGTGTGAAGCAGCAGAACTGCGTCTCACAGTTTGCTGGGCTGTAATCTTCATGGGAGCAGATCACTGGGTCTTTCCCCCAAGGAGTCACTGGGTGGGTTTGAACCGGCAGCCTTTACACTTAGTCGTTACACCACCAAGGCTCCCTGTTTTTTTTACTTTTCAGAAAAGTAAAGTAGGGAATGTCCTTATATGAGTTTTCTCTGCTGGCTGCCTTTACATTTCTCCTTAATTTTTGTGGTCGTAAGAAAAGTTACATGTCCTTCTTCCTTTGGCTGGAGAAGGGAAGACTTAGTTACAGCTCCTAAGATGTAGCAGCTCTGGGTTTTATGGCTGACTTACTTTAAGCCTGTATGTTTGTGGGCTGACTTTCTAGTTGAAAATGCTACAGGAGTCAAAGTTTTGACTAATTAATGTCAATTTTGACAGACATGGGGGAGATTAACCATGAACTACATTTTGGGTCTTTACAGCGTTAGGGCTAATTATGTGTGTGCACTTAGATAAGAGAGAATGCCTTTTTATTTAAAAACTCAAGACTACTCATTAATAATAAAAAAAAAAGAACATTTTATCTGACAGTCTTCCCTATATAGCTTGGGATTAGATTTTGTAATCCATCAAAAAGTGTATCTATATCATGGGTAATTTAAGATTATTTATGCCACATAGAAAGTTAACACGTTATATACTTTTTTTTTTTTTTTAAATATTTTATTGTACTTCAGGTGAAGGCTTACAGAACAGATAGTTTCTCATGTAACAGTAACACACATGCTGTTTTATGACATTGGTTAACAACCCCA
>NW_004444035.1:6183614-6224257 GCF_000243295.1 Trichechus manatus latirostris | reverse complement strand
ACCAGTGGAGTATCTTAGATGGCCGCTCACAGGCTTTTAAGACCCCAGACACTACTCACCAAGGTAGAATGTAGAGCATTATCTTTATAAGTAGTAACACGTTATATACTTTTAAAAAAACATTATATTTTCTTTATAAGATCACACAGTGTTTCACACATCAGAACTTTTCTTAACATCCTAGACTTTCCAGTACAATGTTGAGATATGTAGTGTTTACAAACAAAATAAATGAAAAACAGTTGTGCAGTTATAGCTTCTGGAAATCCTCCCTACTGACAAGGGCCCAGCCTTCATTAAAGACAGTAGAATCAGTACATTGAAAGAAAAAGAACAGCAGAGCAGTCAGGATGCTCAAAGATAAGTTTCCCAGAACTAAGTGACTTTGAGAATCAGTAGTAGCCTTACAGAGGCTTCTAAGAAATCAAGGTCTCTTGTCTTCAAGCATTATTCCTAAGCAGTTTTATAAATACATTTCTTAAATACTTTTGCTAAAAGGTGATAAATGCTAGTTTTATATGCCAAGAAGAGAAATCAAAATAAAAGAATCCACAAATTGATTATGTTTTAGCCTCTCTTCTTAACTGGAATCAGCAATTATATATATATAGTAAAAAATTGATTGCTTCATCTTCAAGAAAATATGGGATATTTTATCTGAATTTAGAGTGCATAGCTTTTATTGCTTTAATCCAAGAGCTTCTGAGAACATTTGTAGTTATTGTGGATTCTTTGGTTAATGATGATTTTATTACCTGTGTGACTGGTGATGGAGAAGTCGCAGCACCTTTTGTATAAAGAAGAAAAAGTTCTACTTTTTATCGGTGGCTGCTTTTATTTTCTATTTTTTTTTTTAATTTTATTGCTGTACTTTAAGTGAAAGTTTACGATTAAAGTTAGCCTCTCATACAAAAATTTGTACGTCCTTTGTTATGTGACCCTAGTTGCTCTCTCTATACTGTGACAGCACACTCCTCCTTTCCACCTTGTATTTCCAGTGTCCATTCCACCACCTCCTGATGGTCTCTGCCTTCTCATCTCACCTCCGGACAGAAGCTGCCCGTTTAGTCTCATGTATCTACTTTAGCTAAGAAGCACGCTCTTCACGAGTATCATTTTATGTCCCGTAGTCCAGCCTAATCTTTGTGTGAAGAGTTGGCCTTGGGAATGATTTTAGTTTTGGGCTAACAGAGAGTCCAGGGGCCATGTCTTCCAGGGTCCCTCCAGTCTCAGTCAGACCATTAAGTCTGGCCTTTTTACTAGAATTTGAGTTCTGCACCCCGCTTTTCTCCTGCTCCATCAGGGACTCTCTGTTGTGTTCCCTGTCAGGGCAGTCATTGGTGGTAGCCAGGCACCATCTATTGTTCTGGTCTCAGATGGATGAAGTCTCTGGTTTATGTGGACTTTTCTGTCTCTTGGGCCAATACTTTCTGTCTTAGTCATCTAGTGCTGCTATAACAGAAATACCACAAGTGGATGGCTTTGACAAAGAGAAGTGTATGCTCTCACAATCCAATAGGCTACAAGTCCAAATTCAGGGAGTCAGCTCTAGGGGAATGCTTTCTCCATCAGCTCTGGAGGACGGTCCATGTTATCAATCTTCCTTTAGTCTGGGAACTTCTCTGTGCAGGAATCTCAGGTCCAAAGGAGGCACTCTGCTCCCAGCACTGCTTTCTTGGTGGTATGAGGTTCCCATGTGTCTCTGCTCACTTCTCTCTTTTATATCTCAAAAAAGAATGGCTTAAGACATTATCCAATCTTATAGACCTCATCAGTATAACCTCATCGTAGTGATATAGTTTACAACACATAAGAGAATGACATATAACCTCATCATAGTGATAGAGTTTACAACACATAAGGAAATCACACCAGATTAGAAAATGGTACACAATCATACAATACTAGGAATCACGACTCACACATTTTTTGGGAGACGTAATTCAATCCATGACACCTTCCTTATGACTTTAGTGTTCTTCATTCTCCTTTACTCCAGGTGGGTTGGGACCAATTGATGCATCTTAGATGGCCGGTCACTAGCTTTTAAGATCCCAGACATCAGTGGCTGCTTTTAAATGTGCCACGTTGAAACTCCCTTCACTGATGTGTAGGTTGGTCTCTTAACAGCATATAGTTCCAGTTCCATAATTATTCCATCATTTTAAATCACTCAGTTTAAATTTTAGAAGTCTCACATCGTATGGTGTTGGTGAAGAATATTGAATATACCAAGGACAGCCAAAAGAATGAACAAATCTGTCTTGGAAGAAGTACAAGCAGAATGCTCTTTAAAAGCAAGGATGGTGAGACTACGTCTTACATACTTTGGACGTGTTATTAGGAGGGATCAATCCCTAGAGAAGGACATCTTCCTCGGTAAAGTAGAGGGTCAGTGAAAAAGAGGAAGACCCTCAATGAGATGGATTGACACAGTGGCTGCAACAACGAGCTCAAGCATAACAATGATTGTGAGGATGGCGCAGGACCAGGCAGTTTTTCATTCTGTTGTACACAGGGTTGCTATAAGTCAGAACTGACTCGACGGCATCTAATAACAACAACAACATATCATATTTAAAGCTCTACCATCCCCTCTGTGCAGGCTAGATTTGTGGCTCTAGGGGCTTGGAACATGATCTGTTCTTGTACTCCTCTACTACTAAACCACTGTCTTAGAATGGGTTCTCCAGAGAAGCAAAACCAGTGAAGCATCTATCTATCTATCTGTCTATCTATCTATCTGTCTGTCTGTCTGTCTATCTATCTATCGAGGGTAATTTATATCAATGAAATGGCTCATGCAGTTGCAGAGGCTGGAAAGATCCAAGTCCATGGGTCAGGCTGGAAGCTTCTCCTGACTCACGTAGTTGCAGGGGCTGGCGAACCCAAGAACGGCAGGTCAGACAACAAGCCTCTGGCTCACAGGCTGCAGAGGCTGACAAATCCCAAGATTGGCAGGTAAGCTACTAGCTCAAGTACCAAGAACCAGAGGTCAGATCAACAGGAGTCAGCTGCAGGATCCAGAGTGAGCAAAAGCCAGTGAGCCTTGCCAGAAATCCACCTATATTGAATGCAGGCCACACCCCCAAGGAAATTCCCTTTCACTGATTGGCTACTCACAGCAGATCCCATCATGGAGGTGATTGCATTATATCAGATCTCATCGTGAACGTAATTACATCATTATACGACTGCCAAACTACATCATAACTGCCAAACCACTGAGAAATATGGCCCAGCCAAGCTGACACACAGCCTTAACCACCACACCCACTGAGGGATATGATCTGAGGGGACCAGAATTGAATTTTGAGTATGAGGGCCCAATAGATGGAACAAGTCTGGGGCCAACACATACTTGCTGTATCACAGGCTTTAGGGATAATTATACTCGATCGCAGCCATAGCTGCTAGTCAACTTGCTGGACAAGTATGAGCTTTGTTTGCCCTTTTTGGGCAGAGAACCTATGGAGCCAGAAAGGAAGCAGACTTTGTTACAAATAGGTGACTGATTTAGGAACTTTACCTGTTGCTGTCGAGTCAGTTCTGATTCATGGCAACCCCATGTGTTACAGAGTAGAACTGCCCCATAGGGTTTTCTTGGCTGTAAATTCTTTTTTTTTTTACTTTTTAATTTTTTTATTGTATTTTAGATAAAGCTTAACAAAACAAATAGTTTCTCATTAAACAGTACACACATTGTTTTATGACAATGGTTAACAACCCATGACATGTCAACACTGTCCCTTCTCAGCATTGGATTCCCTACTACCAGCTTTCTTGTCCCCTCCTGCCTTCTAGTCCTTGTACCTGGACTATTGTGCCCCATTACTCTCATTTTGTTTTATGCGGTTGTCTAATATTTGGGTGAATGGTGAACCTCGGGAGTGACTTCATTACTGAGAAAAAAGGGGGTCCAGGGGCCATACTCTCAGGGTTTCTCCAGTCTCTTTCAGGCCAGTAAGTCTGGTCTTTTTTTGTGAGTTAAAATTTTGTTCTCCATTTTTCTCCAGCTCTGTCCGGGACCCTCTGTCGTGATCCCAGTCAGAGCTGTCAGTGGTGGTAGCCGGGCACCATCTAGTTGTACTGGACTCAGTCTGGTTGAGGCTGTGGTAGTTGTGGTGGCTGTAATCTTCATAGAAGCAGATCACCAGGCCTTTCTTCTTCAGTGCCTCTGGGTGAGTTTGAATCACCAACATTAGGTTAGCAGCCAATCAGGTATCATAAGTCGCTGAAAATTATTTTTTGCTATTTGGTATATTTAGCTGTTCTCCTGCTTCTCATTTATATCATTATATCTTAAATCATTACAGTTAATCCATTTTAAAATAGTTCTAAATGAATTCTTTCTAAAATGACATCAAACACTAGTGGTTTTGACAAGTGATTAGAAAAGATTTCAATTACGTCCAGTGATGGCTTTGGTTGGTTTAACCAAAAGCTGCAATTTGCCAAATTGGGTTTCAACAGAGTTCAATTGTACAGCGTGTAAATACAACATTATAAATGATGCCATTGGATATTTGCACAGTAAACAGATGTAAACAGCTTTTGTAAAGAAAACAGAAATTGTTTTTGTATTGGATTCAGCCAGATAGCATGGAACTCAATATATTCTCTCTTCTTCAGTTCTCTTTCTCTACCTTTCACAGCTTTCACATGTCATTTGCCATCCCATTATTTACAGTGGTGATCCTTTTCAAGTGAACGTACTTGAAAAACCAGTTGGATGTTAGAATTTAATCACTACTGTTCTCACTGCTGTATCTGCATCATATGAAATCTTGAAAGATAGATACTTATTTTCCTTTAAAGTATAATGATCAGAAACAATGTTAGAAGAAGAATAATAGAGTTTACTGTAGTGAAAACACAGAATAGTTCAATTAAATTTTTTTATATTAAAAATCAATTACTGATTTATTTATTTTTTAATTTTTTTCTATTGTACTTTAGATGAAGGTTTACAAAATGAATAGTTTCTCATTAAACCGTTAGTATATATAGTGTTTTATGACATTGATTAGCAACCCCACAACATGTCAATGCTCTCTCTTCTCAGTCTTGGGTTCCCTATTACCAGCTTGTCCCCTCCTGCCTTCTAGTCCTTGTCCCTGGTCTGTTGTGCCCCATTAGTCTCGTTTTGTTTTATGGGGCTGTCTAATCTTTGGCTGAATGGTGAACCTCGGGAGTGACTTCATTACTGAGCTAAATGGGTGTGTTGGGGTTTCTCCAGTCTCTGTCGGGCCAGTAAGTCTGGTCTTTTTTGTGAGTTAGAATTTTGTTCTACATTTTTCTCTAGCTCTGTCTGGGACCCTCTGTTGTGATCCCTGTCAGAGCAGTCAGTACCATCTAGTTGTACTGGACTCAGTCTGGTGGACAATTACTGATTTATTGATAACTAAAATTTTTTTTTCAATATAGCCTTTTGGTAAATGGAGGGAAATATAACTATTTGTCACTGGTTCTGAAAACACTGTATTTAGTCAGTAGAGCAGCTAATAATCGCAGTGTTCATAAGTCTGCTCCTTCTTGAGGCAAGGGAGCAGGGCCAGACACCCCAGAAAAGGCACTTTAATCACCCAGAATGCACAAGCGGTCCCTCCTTGAGGTAGGGAGCAGGACCAGGTATCTCAAGGAGAGGGTCCTTATGCCCTCAAGGACAGCCTGGTGGAAGATGTGAGCCATTAGAGAAGTTTCCAGAGCATCCAGGGGCTCAGCATAGAAATCTAACAGGAAAAACAGACCCTGGAGAATCTGGGTGGGTTGCCCACAGTGCCTCCAAGTGCTCACAAGCTTCTATTGCATGTTTACTGAGACAAATATCAACGTACATTAGAGTAGTGCGCAGGGAAATTGTAAGAAAAAACATATATCATATCCTTTTATTCCCCCTGAGCCATGTTCTTGCCAGAGGAAGATCTGTATCATTTCTTTGCACCAACTACTGGAAGTAGTAGTTTTTCCTTTCACAACACTATTACTGGGCTTTTTGTGAAGATGTATGATTATTTATATGGAGTGATTTAGATGCTAATTTTATTGGATAAGTAATCAAAATGTTGACTGTTCAAACTCACCCACAGGCTTAGAAGAACAGCCTTCAATCTGCTTCTGAAAGGTCACATCCATAAAAACCATATAGAGCACAGTTCTACTCTGACACACGTGGGGACTTTGCGGCCATCAAGACTTCATTTCTCTTTATGGCTGGGTGGTATTCCATTTGTATGCATATACCACATTTTGTTTATCCATTCATCAGTTGATGAACGTTGTTTCCACCTTCTGGCGTTTGTGAAGAGCGCTGCAGTGGATATCGATGTAATCACGTTTGTTGAAGCTCTAGTCCCAGTGCAATGAGACGACCCAGGAAAGAATGGAACAAGAACAAATTTGGAGAAATGAGCCATGAGTTACAGAAACACCTCATCTTCTTAAGTTGAAGGAGGAAGTCACACTGTTCATGTGACTGTGAATAATTATCTTATGTCCACTCCAAGCGTATATAGTTTGGAAGGAAGTATGAGAAAGATCTTATTTGATAACCTCACTGTTCTGGATGAAGAACTAGACGAAGGTATTTTCTGAGAACAAAAAGTGTGATGGTGGACCTTGAGGACCCTGTGCATGGCAGATTGATTTTTCGATCTATATTATTAAGAAAATCCACTTAAATTAAAAAATAGTAAAATCTCATATCTAATTCCTGTGTATTAAAACATTCATAAAATTTTACATATTTGAGCGTGAAAAGGAAAACCATAAAGTAGAAGTGTAAATATATACATATATATATTCATTTTCTAATCACGACCTCAAAAAAAAAAAAGACTGAAAAATGAATTCCACCACACAAAAATTAAAAACATCAGGTTGTTTAACAATTTTTAAACATTATGAAGGCACTTGACACATAAAATTCTGTAAATAAATAGAGACGTATCTGAAAATTTATGAGCCAAAATGTTAAAATTGATTACACAGGGTGGGTGATTATAAATTACGTTTTCCTCTATTTCTCTAATCGTTCTACAAGAAAGATACATTGACATAAATCTAATCATATTCTTAATTTATTCAATTAAATACATGCTAATATCTATAAGCCTGGGTATGAAGGGGAACACAAAGCAATTTGCTGCGTAATCCATGCCTTTAAGAATTCAACGGGCAAACAGCACAAACAAGATGGATTCCTAGGCATTTCCCTAAATGGGTAGATCTAGAAAACAGTTTGAAAGTCCCTTTGAATAAAATTTTATTCATAGTGACGAAAATACAGCTAAAGCAAAAATTAAGAGTATCAGTTTCTCTACTTCAGGTATTGAGTCCAAATGTGGACCTAAAATTATTAATATGCACAAAAATTTTCATCCATGACATTGTTCATGTCCTTCACAAGAAAAACAAAATTAAAGTCATCATAAGTCCTTCGTGGAGCGCTGAGCCCTAGTTAAAAACAAAAGCTCTCGTCATTTGTTACCTGTGAGGGAAAAATAAATAAATAAACCAGCTTAGAATACATATATTTTCAAATAACATTTTACTTTTTCTATAAATATGTTTTGCATTAACAATTTTGAAAATTTAGAAATCCAAAGAAAAAATATATCACTTTATCCCACTAAATAAAAGTAAGATACATAAAGTGGGATGAACTGCTTTCCAGTTTTCCTCTTGGGAACATATACATACTTGAAAACTTACGTTTTAAAGAAATATAGGATAATACTGAACATTATGTCCACTCCAAATTTTCACTTAGTTTTGTTCATTTACAATATTTTTTACCTCGATAAATATTTTTGTATTATTTTCATGACTGCGTTTTATAAATTAATGACTCAATCCATCATAATTGATTTAGCCCATGTCTATTTGTTGGGTATTTGGTTCATGGTGGTCCCTATTTAATAATGCTATTTTATGAATCTCATTGTAATAACATCCTTGCCCATATTTTCATAAGGAAAACTCCAAAAAGTGCAATAGCTGGCTCTGGGAGAGCATACCAGTTGAGGCTTTGATACATGTTGCACAATTAGCATTTTTAAAGCAGAGGTGGGAGAGAGAGCATCACAATGTGGATTGCTTAAATCTAGGTCAGAAGCAAGACCATGCCACCTTGATTCTACTCAGAAAAATCTAAGGTTGAGAAGCTGAGTAATGACCTGTGTTTTAAAGGACAAGAAGGTTGTCATTTGATGAGTAGAGATGAAGAAGCAATTCTTGTCATGAAAGTAAAGAATAGAGCTGGAAAACAAAAGAGCAAATTTAATGAAAAAGACGGAAGAGACTCTAGTATACGGCAGAGCAGGAAATATCTGAGGTCAGGTATTTATATCTGACATAAATGGTAGAAAATACCCAGAGGGATAAAAAATGATCAAGGTGGGATGTAGTACTACTGAAAGGAAAATTATCTGAAATTAAAATTAATATTAATTAAAACAATTCTTGATCTATAGTTATTTGTTATTATATAAAACTTTATTACTATTATTATTATTTTGCCATGCAGGGCTCTCTTAAAAATAGATTAAAGCTCCACAATTGTACTGTATTCATGAGAATACTGAGTAAGACAAAAAAGAAAATACATCTTTGGTTCCCTGAAATTTCCCATTTACAAAATATTATATTCTTCTTTTAAAAAATTGAAGCCATTGTAAGTCTCATCTCTTAGGGAAAACTCTTGAGAACTTTTAATTAGTTTTGAGAGAGCAAAATATCTGCTTCTTGGTAAAGACGGCTTGCATTATCTTCCACTTAGTCACAAGTCCTTTATCTAATATGTGCTGTTGTCCAGGACTCATTAATTCTATTGTTCTCCTTGTTGTTAGTGCTCATTACTTTGCTCATCTGAAATCAGAACAGGCTAGAAAGGTTGAAAACGTTCTTTTTTTTTTTTTTTTAAATGTGTGTCCTGAAAACAAACAGCCTATGAGATAAAGCCAAACACCTAAGCATTTGATGTATTACATCTCAGTAGTATCTGACAATCCTTACTCCCTGGCGATGCAATTTTTCCCTAATAATTTAGTCGCAGTCTATTAAAAGACAATTATAGATAATGCACATAGGCAACTGGTGAAGGATGCCCAGAACAGCTTTTGGAGAGAAGTTATCAAAACACAATTCACCAAAAGGCTCTTTGCATTGATTTTTAAAAAAAATTGTTTCAAACCAGACAGTTAAATGGATTTTTAAAGGACTCGATAAAACTCAAAGAGGATGGAAAAGATTTCCTCTTTGCTACTTCGTGTAGCACGTTCTTTTTTAAACCACAAGGTAAACACTTCAATAGCTATTCTTTGCCTTGTTCATTATAACTAAATGCTTATTTGGTATTGCTTTGTGCAGTTTTTGAAGAATTAGTGTATTTGAGGATACCAATGTGATTTTGCAGTTCTGCTGATCCTTCACCTTGGGTCACTTCATGACTGAACCCTAAAGTCTGATCACAACAACAACCATCACTGGCTGTTTAGACTGTGGGGTCACGACACTCTACCACAAAACAAAGAGGTCTCTTGGGGCATTCTAAGTATACTCCGCTGAAGCTGCCTGGGCTCTGCCTGCTATGCTCTGGAAAACTGTAATGTATGTTAGAATCATCGCATGTAACATGCCCAGAACTATGTGAACATAACGGCTGCCTCTTATTACTCCAGTCTTTGTACCCCCAAAAGGCTGCTGCCTGTATAAGTTGGAATGTTTTTTCAAGTTGAGTTTGACTATTTCTGGAAAGAATTCAGAAAAATCAGAGGCCTATCTTCCTGACTTATTGCAGATTGAATTTCGATTATAGCCCTATTTGACTCAGACTTCTTGGAATAGTTGAGCTACATAATTTTCTAAGGGCACCATCTATCAATAAACCAAACTAAAACCTAACCAGTTGCCATCAAGTCAATTCCGACTCATGGCAACCTCACGTATGTCAGAGTAGAACTGTGCTCCGTGGGGTTTTCAGTGGCTTGTTTTTCAGAAGTAGATTGTCAGTCCTTTCTTCAAGACACTTCTCAGAGGACTAGAACCTCCATTCTTTTGGTTAACAGTGAGCACATTAACTGTTTACACCATCAGGGACTCCACACAATGAAGAGAGTATATAGTATCTTTGCAGAAGAACTTGGTAAGAGTCAGATAAGTTGGCTCTGGTCCCCCTCTGCCTTTCATGAAATCTCTCTAAACACTCGTTTTCTCTTCTTTAAAATGAAGTAATCAGAGAGAGGGTCTCTAAGGAATATCTCCTGTACTAATAATAGGAGAGACATCAAACAAGCTTTACGTTTGCGAGGGCAGCAATATGAAGAATAAAAATAGAATGTGCAATCGTGTAGCAGAAGTGAGGAGAAATTCACCCTGACTATAACATTAGCTAGCTCTAACCTATGGTTAGTCACCTACGTTCCCTGAGTCTTAGCTTGCTTTTCTGTGAAATAAAGAAATTGAACTGGGACAGTGCCTTTGAAACACATTTCAGCACAACTATTTTTGCCCCCAGGAAAATCATGTGTAGAAACCTGGGATATAAAAATTAAGAGCAAATTAACAGAAAGATGGACTTGGAGTGTTGGAACACGGGCCTGAATTTGCATCCATGTAGCCTCCACCTGGCTCCCTACTCAAATTCATGAATGCAGATGAAAAAGAGCTAGATGAGATGTTCTTGATAAGAATGGCATGGAGATCCACTCACCACTGTCTGGTTCTCTCTTCCAACCCACAACACATATGCTTTAGCACCAAAATCTTCAAAATCAGTGACTCTGGGTTTTACCTAAAAAGCATGTATACATTAGGGATGGAATTATTTGTCTATAATAGCAAGATCTAATAGCAAAACCCAAGCCATGGTGTTTTCAATCGCCTCATACGCGTGTGAAAGCTGGATGATGAATAAGGAAGATTGAAGAAGAACTGATGCCTTTGAATTGCGGTATTGGAGAATACTGAGTATACCATGGACCACCGAAAGAATGAACAAATCTGTCTTGGAAGAAGCACGACCAGAATGCTCCTTGGAAGCAAGGATGGCGAGATCACGTCTCACATACTTTGGACATGTTATCAGAGGGGATCAATCCCTGGAGAAGGACATCATGCTTGGTGAAGTAGAGAGTCATCGAAAAAGAGGAAGACCCTCAACGAGATGGATTGACATAGTGGCTGCAACAATGGGCTCAAGCATAATGATTGTGAGGATAGTGCAGGACCAGGCAATGTTTCGTTCTGTTGTACGTAGGGTAGCTATGAGTCAGAATCGACTCAATGGCACCTAACAACAACAACAACAACAATAGCAAGATCTGACAATATCTAACGCAGGAACTAAAGAGATTTGGTAACAAGAAAACTTATGCAACAGGAGGAAGATCTTAATATAAGATAACATAACAACATAACATAACATAACATAACATAATATTGGAAATCTGTCTTGGAAGAAGTACAGCCAGAATACTCCTTAGAAGCAAGCATGGCGAGACTATGTCTCACATACTTTGGACATGTTATCAGGAGGGATCAGTCCCTGGGGAAGGACATCATGCTTGGTAAAGTAGAGGATCAGTGAAAAAGAGAAGACCCTCAACGAGATGGATTGACACAGTGGCTGCAACAATGGGCTCAAGTATAACAACAATTGTGAGGATGGCACAGGACTGGGCAGTGTTTCATTCTGTTGTACACAGGGTTGCTATGAGTCGGAACTGACTCGATGGCGCCTGACAATAACAACATAATAATATGGTTGTGATACACAGGGTTTTCACTGGCTAATTTTCAGAAGTAGATTGCCAGGCATTTTTTACTAGTCTGTCTTAGTCTGTCAGCTCCGCCAAAACCTGTCCCCCACAGATACTGGTGGCATAGCTTCCAGCATGATAGTAACACGAAAGCCAACATAGTATGAAAAACTGACAGATGGGTGGTGGAACAGGCACAGTAGTGGACTCAGACACGTCAGTGATCATGAAGACAGCCCAGGATGGGGCAGCGTTTCAGTCTGTTATACGTAAGGTCACTTTGAGTTGTTGTCAACTCAACCACAACTAACAATGACATAATGATAAGAATTATATCCTGTCTAAGGAAAAACTGTGAAGGGAGAATGGACAGGATAAACCCAGTATGGCGCTTCCAGAGAACGATCTTCTGAGAGCTGTTAGTAGCTGTATCCTGGAAAACAGCATATGCTTCCACTGTAGGTTCATGAAATGTTGGATTAGACAAACAAAATCATTTTCTTTCCCTTTAAATACACTTTGATATGCTAATATGTATGATACAGTTTTTAAAAGGCTCATATTATTTGCAGCATTTTTCAAGCTTATTTTGGGAAATACAGAGCCCTAAAGAAGGGAAGCTTAATTTGCATTAGATGAGAAAGGTGTTGAACTCATAGATCAGCTTCTTCAACACATCTACTGGTTGATGGCTCTGGAAAAACTTTCTTGGGCTAGTGTAAGTGACACATGAGTATGTTACATTCAGAAAAACATAGAGGTTCCCTTTTGCTCCCCCTGCCACTATTCTGTGGTGTGCTGGGCCTGTCCTGCTATGCACAATCCTCTCTTGATATTACAAACAACTCATTGTGCATGCTTAAAGTGTAGGACTCCTTACAAGCCTGCAGTGAGAACGCACTTGGGGATCATATAAGAAGATGGGACAAGTTATAAGCAGATGGCAATTTGAAAAATGATAGTTTTAACAATCGTCTAAGATGATATTGTATGTAGAATACCAAGGTTATGTATTGGGGAGCATAAAAGGTTTTGGAAGCTGTCCCTTGGGTCTTCATTTGATCTATAACTACCTTAGACAGGATGGCAATAACAGCATCACCCCCAAGCTGAGGGTTCCTCCGCTGAGCAACGGGAGAAAATTGAAAAATTAGGTTCTGCTAACTCACATCAGGCTGTTATCTCCCTATATGTTCTTTTAAGTTTATTGCTATACAATATTACTTCTGTAAGATGCATGTGTCAGAGTACTTATTTTTGACAAACCTCATATTCACTAATACGTGGATATACTTTGCAGCCCATTTCGTCTCGAGAGGGAACCCACCTACTCTCGGTAATTTGGAGGGCATGTTTCAAGTCCTTTTTTGTACATTTGCATACACATGTGTGCTTTCACATACACAGTTCACTTACTCTCTCCTGTTTCTTTACAGACATGAGATCATACTATGCATACTCTTTTAAAAGCTTTTTTAAGAAACTTAACAGTAAGTTTTAGAAATCTTCCCACATCGCATCTGAATTTATGTATCCATCAAAGGACTGTTATGGCTGCATTGCATCAAAGTGATTCTTTTATAAACAATGCTAAGATGAGCGTTCTTTGAACATACTTCTTCTACAGGCATGGAAGGATTTTCTAAGGTAGCCTTTTAAAATTGGATTGCTGGCCCAAAATATGTACTCAGCTTAGTTTTAACTGTGGGAAATTATCAGCCTGGGAATGATCTGCACGCGGACACTCCCGAGCTGATTTCAAGGTCTCCGGGATTCGGACTGCACGTTCTGCAGGCAGACGTGCCGTTCCCACCTGCAAACGGGAGGGAGCACCGAGTGTCTGAGAACTTGCTGATCTGTGAGCCTTAAAAGATAAGTTCGGATATTTACAAAAGTCTTGATGTGCTTTGAAGGAGAAAAACAACTTACCAGATATTTGGAATAATGCCCAGGCGGAGACCTTAAAAATAAACTACTGCAAGTCCTCAGGGCTGCAGTCTTGTCTGTCTTTGTGTGTGTCTGTCTTTTTTGTTCATTTCGCCGCCCAAAAACTGCTACATTAACCACACTGCCCTTGACAAAGGCATCTTCAACTCACAGTTTTCCCAGTGGGATTAGAGTCTCTATTTAGCTGCTCTGAAAGGCAAAACATAGTTCATTGTCATCCTAAATAGTATTCCCTTGAGTCAAAATGAAGATAATCATCTTTTCATACGTTTGTTGAGCAATTTGTTTCCTCTCGTTTGACAAATTTTCTATTGGGTCATTTGTCCTTTTGTTTTTCTTATCGCTTTGTAAGAGCCTTCATGTTATATGTTTTGAAAATATATTCTTAGTATGTTTCTTATCTACTAACTTTGTTTATGGCATTTTAAAAGAAATATTTTTTCAAAAATATATTTTATTAAATGCATCATTCTTTTCCTTCAAGACTTCAAAAATGTTGGCTATCATAAGAAAACTTCTCCATGCTAAGATTAAAAATAAAAATAGTTTCAATAACCTCTTCTAATACTCTTATTTTATTTATTTTGGAGGGGGGATACTTCTTCCCTACTTCTGGAGATTTCCTTTCAAATGGAGGAAGAGGGCTCTCATTTAACAGAACACTCCTCCCGTTTCTCTGCTGCCTCTCCCCACCCCATTCCCTGGGAAGAAGAAGGACCTATCTGATTGGTGAGTTTGAGGGAAACACTGAATATGTGTAGAATCCCATAGAAAGTCAGCACTCTACTCTTCTCTTCCATATTGTAAGTTTTCCAGTGACAGGTTTTATCCTACAAGATAATCTGGAGGGATAGTTTACATTTACCCATTTAAAAAAAAAAAACGAAAACCCGTTGCCATTGAGACAATTGAGTTGATTTTGAGTCATAGCAACCCTAGAGGACAGAGTAGAACTGCCCCATAGGGTTTCCGAGGAGCAGCTGGTGGATCCGAACTGCCGACTTTTGGGTAGCAGCTAAGCTCTTAACCACTGCTAATCGCACAGGGCCAAATTCTTTGAGAAACAAATGGGAAGTAGAATTTTGGGGAGCAAAATTCCTGAGGCAGGTGCAGCTTGAAAAAAGAGTTTTTTTATTATAATTTTCTTGGGCCTTTTAGGCATTGGTGGGAAGAATGCTAATTTTAAACTGTGGTTTCATTTTAAATTGTCAGTGTCAGGCCTAGCTAAGCGGCACTAGATTGGATCATTGAGATTCCAATCTTCATTCTATAGAAAAGAACTGTGGAGAAGAGCCCTGGATTTATTTACCTTTTTCACAAGCTAAAGAGTTGAAAATAGAACTACCCAAAGAATGTCTTGGTTATCTTCAAGATTACATAGTTACTGTAGGTGTTCATGCAAGTTGTTCTCATGGAAGTAGGGCTGTAAGAGAAGACAGAGAGATAAGGACTTTCAAGAAGGAGTCTGGAATTATACAGTGTTTTGAGCCCCGGGCCTGATTTAGATATCCATCTGATAAAGATAATCTCTGAGGTAAGATTAGGACTCAAAAAGATATGAAGATACATAAGATTTAATTTGAATATTGGATAATGCTTTTGGAAAACTCAAAACTAATATGTTAGGGAAAAAATGTCTAGGCCAGAAATCAAAGAAGAAGCAAAAGGATAGAAGCAAACAGATTCAGTAAATTCTCCTTATCAAGTGGGTATGTAAACTGACTGAAAATGGCTTTTGATAAAAGTTGGCGGACTATAGGCCACCATGCAAGGCCACCTTCCTACAATTACAAATAAACACCAGGGGCCCAGAAATACTGCGCTTGAAAGAAACAGTAAAGTTAAGAGCTTTATAATATTTGAATATATACAATATTTGAAAGTTAACTCGAATAAGACCAGTAGACCAATGAGAATTTCAAAACTTGGTAAGAAAGCAATGTCTCAAATGCATTCTGTAGAAGGAAGTTGTTTATTTATTTTTCCCATAGGAAACATATGATAAAAATGGTGCCATAATTAATTGATTTTTGAAGGAACATTTTCCCAATATTTCCAGTTACACTGGAAAATTGGTATCTACTGAGCAGAATCCATGTAAAGCTAGAAACAAGCATATTTTACCTGTTTATTTGTAAATCACTGAGTCTTAACTATGCTGTTTGGAAATAGTGTTTAGAATAAATTAAGTGTTGTGTTCAGGATACAAAAATATCCCTGTAATAGCTTCTCTAGGCACGGAGGATTAGGGAGTGTATCTGTCAGCTACCGATGCAATTAAACAGAGTAACAAACTGTAGCTTAATCTCCATGGTTTAGAACAACAGGCATTTGTTTTTTTACCACTTGGCTTCACTCAGACTGAGACTCTAGGCTGCCACCGGTGAGGTTCAGGTCTGCTCCAAGTGACTCATGTCCCAGGACCCAGGCTAAAGGAACAGCAGCCACTTGGGGAACGTTCTTCTCAAGACAGAGGACAGAAACCCCAAGGGCAAGCAGAAGTACGCACTGCATCTCAGAGTCTTTTCTCAGAACCGGCACACTGCCGCTTCCACCAGTATTCCACCAGCAAAGCCATTCAATGTGGTGAGTCAGCACAGAGCCAATGAGGTGGAGAATGCCTTGTCCGTGGCACGCCAGAGGAAGAAAGAGGTAGAAACTGTGGATCAATAATAATCTACCACCATAGATGGGGGTTGGTGCTGTGACACCTTTGTGTTTCCTATGATATTTTTTGTAATCTTTAAAAGCCGAGAAAACCAGAGACTCAACAATGAGCCGCTAAAACTCGTGCACCCATTCTCCTGAGAGACAGCTCAGCTGAAGCTGCATGAATAACAGACAAAACAATAAAAACAGAACTCAAAGTCTAAGCTAAATCTACCCAGGTACTGAGAATTCTTCTACCTGAGAATGGGCCAAAAAGTAAATTGGAAATAATGAAATCTTGAATGTTAGTTTCTTGCAAGCTTAACTCACAAAGGCAAGATCACTTGATATTGGACTTAAACATGTCTGACCTTTGATTTCCTCGAATTTTAAATTCTGCAGAAGAGCACATCCTTATTCTGCTTGATATTGTTGATGCGTGTGTCATCTTAATTTCATGTTGTTTCTATTAAATATATCCTACAATTGAACGCTTAAACCCAGTCGGAGAGTTTGTAATGAAACGACTTAATTCTGGCGTAGGTGACTATGTGAGGTGGATTTGATCGTATAAAATATATGAGCTTGCTGATATGATTGGACCTAATTTTACCTTCTGTTATTCCTTTGCTAATCTTTTCTGACTGATTTATTCTCTCTTTATGATTATTTTCCCTCCCCCTGATTTGATGCTATCTTTGTTTTCCTTTACACTCAAATGCTGGTTTAGCAGGAGATGAGGTTCTATAACTTCTGAATATTTTCCTTTCCAAACTTCAAGGTGTTGCTTCAGAGGTGGTAATTTCCACTTTTGCCAACGAGGAGTCTATAAAGTTTTTTCTTGTTATTTGTAGGGGTCCTGTTTCTTTCTGTTAGTCTGTGAAGCTTTTAAGTTCTTTTCCTTCCTTGTCTTTGGAATTCTTGAGTTTCACGATAATGTATCTGGTGTGGGCCCTTTTCCATCCACCTTTCTCAGCTGTGAGGATACCCTCTCAATTTGGAGACTCCATTTGTTTCCTCTCAGATTTCTATCAGTACTCTCTATTTTTTAAAAATCTTTGGTTCTGTGTTTTAAATAAATCTCTTAATATTATAGCTCAAAAAGCCCCCCTTTAGTAATTCAACCAACCTACAGAGACTTTGTTCTTAAATGAAAGTGACTAGGCCTGACTCATGCATTCCAATGGTTGATGTCTTTTCCTGCCTGACTACAAAATTTAATTAAAATCTGTATAACAAATATTCACATTTGATAGGGAATTTCTCTCTCTACTTTATCAGGTCTCGGGAGCATCTTGTCTCTTCCTGATCCTATGATCTGCCATATAAATTTAGTAAGATAGTAGATTCTTTCAGATGTGTGCTGTGTATATAAAAAACCCCAAACCAAACCCAAACCCACTGCCGTTCTGACTCGGAGTGAACCTGTAGGACAGAGTAGAACAGCCCCACATGGTGTCCAAGGAGTGGCTGATGGATTTGAACTGCCTACTTTTCAGTTAGCAGCCAGCTCTTAAATAGGCTAATTTAAAACATGCATACACATTTAGGGAGCCCTAGTGGCACAGTGGTTACGAGCTCGGCTGCTAACCGAGAAGTCGGCAGTTTCCACCAGCCGCTCCTTGGAAACCCTATGGGGCAGTTCTACTCTGTCCTATAGGGTCGCTATCAGTCAGAATCCACTGAACGGCTATGTGTTGGGTTTCTTTGGCATACGCATTTAGAGTTTTATCCAGGTGACTTGAAACGTCTATCATTAGATGGATGCCTCTTTATCCACAACAATTTTTTTAAGTTTGTTTTGTGTGATACTAATTTAGTTTCCGTGGGTTGGTATTTTCCTGGTATATCTTCTTCCGTTTATTTAAAACTTTTCATATATTTAGATTTTAGGTGTATATTTAAAAACACAATGTAACTGGATTTTATTTTACTTTTTTACTCCAATGTGCTAATCTTTGTATTTCAACGAGCAAGTTTAAATCATTTACATTTATGTCAATATTGACATATGTGGATTCGCTTTTGCTATCTTAACCTTTGTATTCCCATTGTCTTGCATTTTCTATACTTGTTTTTCCTCCTTTGTTCTTTTCTTCTGGATCAGTTGAGGCTTTTGCTTTTTTCTATTTTATTTTTAGTTCTGGTTTGGAAGTTAAAGCCTTTATATGTATTCTTAGATTACTGGATTTTTATGCAAAGAACTCACACCTTCTACATTTGTTTGCCAACTGTGCCCTCCCTCATTGAGGGGTTTTCATAGCGCCACTATGCCAATTTTTTTTTTTTTACATGTTGCTGTAGAAAAATAGCAGAGCGTGCTTTTGAAAATTTGTGCTAGGAGGGTGTGATTGGCAAACAAACATAGAAGGCAGGTGTTATTTACTTAAAAATATGGTACTACCTTTGAAACTTTATCATGCATATTTCAGCTAACCTACCATTAAAACTTACCTCACATTGTTTTAACCCTCCTGATACTTAAGCCAACATTACCTAACATATCTTGGTTTGTCAGGTTTTTTTTAACCACACAAATTAAACATAGTTATTATGACTGTTTGATTCAGACAGTATCAATTTACAAGCATTTATCATCTATTGTTGCATCTCACATCATCTTTCCGGACGGAAATATACTTTTTAAGTTTCTTAGAATAGGTTTTATTTTTTGAGAGAAGTTTTAGATATACGGAAAAATTGAGAAGTACAGAGCATTCTCATATATCCTGCACTCAATTTCCCCTTATTATTAACATCTTGCATGAGTGTGGTACATTGGTTACAATTAACGAACCGATAGGGATACATTAACTAAAGTCCATGGCTTATTCAGCGTTCCTTCATTTTTACCTAATGTCATTTTTTCTGCTCCGGAATCCTATCTAGGATACCACCTTGCATTTAGCTGTCATGTCTCCAAGGCTCCTTTTGTCTATGACAGTTTCTCGGATTTCCTTGTTTTTGATAACCTTGACAATTTTGATGCGTACTGGTCAAGTATATAGGAGGATGCTCTTCAATTGCACTTTGTGTGATTTTTCTCATGGTTAGACTGGGCTTGTGGGTTTTGGGAGGAAGGTCAAAGAGGTAAATTGGGCTTTTTCTTACACTATATTAAGGTACATGTTATCAATCTAATTTATGACGGTTGACCTTGACCTGATCACTGTGACCTGATCCGCTTGACCAAGCAGTGTTAGTCCGGCTTCTCTGCTGTAAAGTTACTGTCTCCCACCTTTCTGTGCTGTACCCTTTGGGAGGAAGTCGCTCTGCACAGCTCGCGCTTAAGGAGTGGGGACTTAGGCTCAACCTCCCTGAGGGTGGAACAACTGCATACATTATTTGGAATTCTTGCATGGGAAATGGGAAATTTGTCTTTATGCACCATTTTTTAATTTATTAAATCATTTATTTATTTCTACAAGTAGGGACCCATAGACATTTATTTTATACTTTGAATCATAATCCTATACTATTTTATTTTGTTGTTCAAATTTTCCACCTTTGGCCATTGGGTGCTGTTTCAGTTGACTCCTGTGTCACTTTGACATACCCCAAAAATGTGGCGATGTTTTGGCTTTTTTTTTCTTTTTTTGAGTACTTCCTTACAAAATATATTCTTTGGCTAAGAACTTTAAGTAGTTTTTAAGTTAAAATACAATCCCGCTTCTATAAAAACCAGCATTCAATTAGGGTAAAAGAAATATGTAACTCAAATATCAACTAAGGTCATCTTGTCCTACTATATCAATCAATCAACCTATCTGTCTATCTATCTATCTATCTGTCTATCTATCTATCTGTCTGTCTATCCATCTGCACACACACGCACATGCACACACATACTCCTCTCTGATACTCCATGATCAAACGCTTCATCTTTAAAATATTACAAATTTTTCCTCATGTCTTACTTCCATTGTAATATTCTTCCTTCTGCTCCAAACCAGCCCAGGTCCTTTTCTCTGATCTCTGAATATGCCACAATATACTTTATTCCCTCCTTCTTGAGTTCCATTTTTCTTACTTTTTTTGAATGTAAAGCCACATAGCAACATTCCTCTCCTAACTCACCTCTGGCACTATCTTTGACTCTTTTATGTATTCTTCTAAATGATGGATCATTTCTCTGAGTCTTATCTTTTAGCCACAGGGAAGGACAAACGTTTTGGTTTAAAATTTCAGAATCTTTTTCTCAGTTATTTTTTAATTATGTAACTCATTTATATTACAGAAGTGGTGAAAGTCAGAATCAACATTGAATAGATGGATAGATAGATACATACGTAGATATGCATATGTATATATGTGTATGTATATAATACATGAACATCAAAAGGAATCAGACAGTACAGAGGAAATAATTATAAAAGGTGATCTTCCTTCCTTATCCTCCCCACCTGTAGTCCCACTATCCACAAAGAAGCTCTATGACCATTTCTGGTCTCATTGTTATTTCCATTTATTTCTGAATTAAATGATTATATGTCTATTTTTTGACTTAGCATTAAAGATATCTGTTAACTTACCCATATGAGAGATGGTGATTTAATTTTTTACTATCCTTTCCCAAAACTCACTTTTTTTGGTCAGTGTATTATTTATATTTTAATTTATCTCATGATTTGCTTTGAAATCTTAGTATCTTAAATCTTTTTTTCTTTTTTTTTATTGTTCTTTAGATGAAAGTTTACAGAACTAGCTTCTCATTAAACAGTTAGTACACATATAGTTTTATGACATTGGTTAACAACCCCAAGACATGTCAACACTCTCTCTTCTCGACCTTGGGTTCCCTTTTACCAGCTTTCCTGTCCCCTCCTGCCTTCTTGTCTTTGCCCCTGGGCTGGTGTGCCCCTTTAGTCTCATTTTGTTTTATGGGCGCATCTTATCTTTGGCTAAAGGGTAAACCTCAGGAGTGACTTCGTTACTGAGCTAGAAGGGCCATCCATGCTCTCGGGGTTTACTATCTTAAATCTTCACTGATTTCTGATAATCATCCATATATCTGTTGATTTCTCACTTTGTAGGTGTGTGTGCTGTGCCACAATTCGCTTGGTTCCATCTTTCATTATAAGATGAAGACACTAGCCTGCCTGAATTTCCTCTGTAGCTATAGAAGCAGCTAGGATTCTCATCTGTGTGGAAATTTTGGCTGGGAGCTTGACGTGTGGTGAAACAAGGCTGCTTGTTCATTGGCTAGTTTGTTCTCTTGACTCGGTGGGGGGCTGCCCATCAGGCTAAGGAACACAAAACCAAAAAACCAAACCCGTTGCTGTAGAGTCAGTTCCAACTCATAGCAACCCTATGGGACAGAGTAGAACTGCCCCACAGGGTTTCCAGGGAGCAGCTGGTGGATTCGAACTCTGACCTTTTGATTAGCAGCCAAGCTCTTAACCACTACACATGGAACCCTAAAAGTCAAAATGAAGAGCGCTTTATTCTGGAGGACCCACAGTGGGGTTGTTGGGTTTCTCCAAATAGTCCTTTCAGTTTCCAAGGAAACATATGTGTATGGATGAGCAGCAGAGTAGAGAACCAAAGATGTTTCCAGAAAGTACACATAAAGTATGGAGTACTTGTTTTAATGCTGTTTCCTGTCACACCCCAGAAATAAACTGAGTTTCTGAGACTGGGTCAGGCAAGGTGCATTTTATGCATGTTTGTTCCTGAGAACTAGTCAAAGAAGGAGATGTTATTTTCAGTCATGGGTTTAAAGCAAGTTTTATAAAATTGCCCGTATTCATTGACTGAGCATCCGGTGGAGAGACAAGGATCGAATATTTAAGAGAAAGAGTTTCCAGAAAAACAGAAAGAGAAGGTGCTTATATGAAGTGGTAGAGATGTTCTGAAAGTGGAAGATCCCTATTTAGCCTTTTTTTTTCCTTCAGTTTATCATAAAAGAGCTTCTTAGAGAAAAGATGTGATTGTAGCAGGTATTAAAAGGATGCAAAAGTCACTTATTGAATGATAAGCTGCTTAAGATATATCTGGAATGATGATGGGAAAAATGCTACATATACTAGTTATTAACAAAAAATAAGTTTTCTTGACTCTAACAAATAAAACATATTGGAAGCAAAGGATAGAGTACTTACTCACTTGAATTAATGAATGAATTAATCGTAAGATTGCTTTAGGAAGTAGGATGTTCTAGTAAACCCAGTGAAAAAAATATGAATTTTTTGGCATCATTTAATGCCATTTCCAAATAAAGAATGTGAACCTTAGTATTGTTTTACCATTATGTTTATTATCTTCTCCTGCCCAGTACATACCTGGTCTTGGACTCATATTAATATTTTCTAAGTGCTATAGACATTATGCAGTGTTGTACCTTATTGCATAAACATCTAAGGATTGAACCTAAGTCCTACTCAGAATATGTCTGCTTTATTAAAGCATATATCAGCTAGCAGGGGGATAGATATACCTGCCATATTGGTGAATGCATATCAGTTAGTTTGGGGACCATTTAAATACCACAGATGTGAATTTAGTTTACTTAAGTTTCTGAGTATACAGCATATGCTGATTTTGAAATCAAAACACTGTCAGGGCAGCTGCAAGGTGATGAAAGTGATCACATCATGTTAGCCTGACTCAGAATAGCTCCTGAGACAGTAATGGAACTGATATGCTGAAAGAAACGGCTGGCTTTGTTTTGTGTTATAACTCCCAGCAATATGGATGAAACTCAGCTGCTGATAATTCTGATTAATTGTATATCAAACTACAGCTCTATTTTTTTCTGTAAGATTGAACATAAAGTTTCCAAGGTTTTTCTTGCTTTCTTTTTTAATAGATGAAGGACAGATACTTCCACAGAATTTGATTTTGCGTATGAAATTATACAGAAACTGATTTAAGATGCAATGAAACTGCTCCAGCTACAACCTTTGAGTGTGCATAGTGGTAAATTTTGACCTTGTCAGGGGGAGACAGCTGAATTATGATTTGGCTTCTGTGAAAAATGATATGTCTCCAATATTAGATTAATTTCCTGTAAACTTTACGGTTCTGCATTACCAAACCTTGTAAATGTCATCTTTATCCATCATCCTGAGGTATTTTGATGTTGCTTGTATAATAATTTTTATTTCATTTTCAGTTTTTCTAAAGAGACAGTTATTTCCCTATTAAATCACACTCTACATTTTTATTACAAATTTCATCAAAAGATCTATAATATCCCTTTGAAAAATTAATAATGCTTGTTTAGTTTCATGCAAATTAGGTGATGGAGAGTTGCTTTTTGGAGGGTAAATGGAGAGTCACAGAATGAATATTATATCTAAATTGATTTATTTTATACACTACAGAAACAACCTATCACTAATAATGATAATATTCATTATTCAGTCTATTAATTTGTTCTTTTTGCATAACTCGAAATTTCTACGTATCTAAGTTCATGACGGCTTCATGTGAGTGCAAAGAGCACTGTAAAGGCAATTATAAGACCTGGTGTTCTAGTCCTGGTTCAACTAAGTAGCTGTATTACCATGAACAAGGTATTTTCAAGGGACGTCTCTTTATTAGTTTTCCAAAAATGGAATTAAAGTATCTATTCCAGTTTCAGGGGACATCTAGGTCAATTGTCATAGCAAAGTTTATTAAGAAAATGTTCTGCATCCCACTTTGGTGAGTGATGTCTGGGGTCTTAAAAGCTAGTGAGCAGCCATCGAAGATGCATCAATTGGTCCCAACCCACCCGGAGTAAAGGAGAATGAATAACATCAAAGACACAAGGAAAATCGTAACCCGAGAGACAGAAACGGCCACATAAACCAGAGACTTCATCAGCCTGAGACCAGAAGAACTAGATGGTGCCTGGCTACCACCAATGACCACCCTGACAGGGAACACAACAGAGAATCCCTGACGGAGCAGGAGAAAAGTATGCGGCAGAACTCCAATTCTGGTAAAAAGACCAGACTTAATGGTTTGATTGAGACTGGATGGACCCCAGAAGACATGGCCTATGGACTCTCTGTTAGCCCAAAACTAAAACCATTCCCAAGGCCAACTCTTCACACAAAGGTTAGACTGGACTATGGGACATAAAATGATACTCATGAAGAGTGTGCTTCTTAGCTCAAGTAGATGCATGAGACTAAATGGGCAGCTCCTGTCCGAAGGCAAGATGAAAAGGCAGAGAGGGTCAGGAGCTGGTTGAATGGAGATAGGAAATCCGGGGTGGAAACGAGTGTGCTGTCACAGTATAGGGAGAGCAACTAGGATCACATAACAATGTGTGTATAAATTTTTGTATGAGAGATTAACTTGAATTGTAAACTTTCACTTAAAGTACAACAATAAAACAACAACAACAAAAAAGTACCTATTCCAAAAGTCACTTCCACTTCTAGTGTTCCTCAGTGCTATAAGTTTATTACATTTAATGGGCAAAGAATTTTATGGTTTTGATCCTAAGTTTTATGCATAAAAATACATAAATTAGAACAAACATATGAATTCAGCATTCATTTATTGAGTACCTATTACATGCAAAACACTGTGTACATTACAGAGAATAATAATAATTCTAAGGTGTTATAAACTGCAAAAATGGCCACAATACTTTGCAACTCTGTATTAAGAGGTGGAGTCTAACCCCATCTGGAGCAAAGAAAACCAAACACACGAGGGAAAGATTAGTCTGAAGGACAAACGGACCACAACTACCACAGCCTCCACCAGACTGAGTCCAGCACAACTAGATGGTGCCTGGCTACCTCCACCGACTGCTCTGACAGGATCACAATAGAGGGTCCCGGACAGAGCTGAAGAAAAATGTAGCAAAAAAAATTAACATGAAGAATGTAGAACAAAATTCAAACTCACAAAAAAGGACGAGACTTAGTGCTCTGACAAAGACTGGAGAAACCTCAAGAGTATGGCCCCTGGACGCCATTTTGACTCGGTACTGAAGTCATTCCTGAGGTTCACCCTTCAGCCAAAGATTAGACAGGCCTATAAGACAAGCAGTAACACATAGTTCAGCCACGTATACGAGACTCAATGGGCCCCCCAACCCAAAATCAAAGACGAGAAGGCAGGAAGGGACACGACAACTGGATGAATAGAAAGGGGAACCCGAGGTTGAGAAGGGGAGAGTGTTGACACATCACGGGGTTGGCAACCAATGTCACAAAACAATTTGTGTATTAATTGTTTACTGAGAAGCTAATTTGCTGTGTAAACTTTCACCTAAATCACAAGAAAACAAAAAAGTGGAGTCTACTTCCCCACTATATATATATATATATATATATATATATATGTGTGTGTGTGTGTGTGTGTGTGTGTCTGTATATAATATAACAACCAACAACAATGATCTGCTGCCGTCGAGTTGATTCTGACCCCTGGCGATCCTACAGGACAGAGTAGACCTGCCCCACAGGGTTTCCAAGGAGCGGCTGGTGGATTTGAATGGCCAACCTTTTGGTTAACAGCCAAGCTCTTAACATAAAATATACTACCCATATATTAATAGATAGTTATAATGGTTATAAGTACTTCTTCATATGAAATGATAACTGCGTATAATTCTTTCTTTATATAACTTAATGTTTGAGTGCAATAAAATTTATCCAAGCTCTTTAATTTAGAGGATGATATTTGAATATATATTTAGAGTCTCAAGTATTATTTATTTATTGTCAATTCAACATTTTTCACCTGTACAATTTAAAGACACCAATTACATTAATCATGTTGTGCAATCATCACCAATATTCACTGCCAAATTTTCTATCACCATAAACAGAAAAACAATGCTTCATGAACAGTGACTTCCTTTTTTCTTCTCCTCCCTCCTACCCCTGGTAACTACTAATAAACTTTGATCTCTGTACATTTGTTTGTTCTAGGTATTTCATATACGTGAGATCATACAATACTTGTCCTTTTGTGATTGACTTACTTCATTCGTCATAATGTTTTCAAGGTTCATCCATGTTCTAGCATGTATCAGGACTTCGTTTCTCCTTATGACTGACTAATAGTCCATTGTATGTATATGCCACATTTTGTTTATCTATTCTTCTTTTTTTTGGCATTTTTTAAAATTGCACTTCAGGTGAAGGTTTACAGAACAAATAGTTTCTCATTAAACAGTCAGTACACATATTGTTTAATAATATTGGTTAACAAACCCACAACATGTCAACACCCTCCCTTGTCGACTAGGAGGACCTTTTTTTTTTTGGTGAAAATATACATAGCCAAAGATACACCATTTCAGAAATTTCTACGTGTACAATTCAGTGACATCAATTACGTTCTTCCACTTGTGCTGCTGTTCTTACTATCCTTTCCCAAATTATTTCCATCACCATTATCTTCAACTCACTGCCTCCTAGGCTTCCCATCAAACCTTTTGAGTTGCTGTTGTCAATCTGATCTCACATAGATAATTCTTTTCTTTTTTATTTTTTTTTGGACCTTAGATGGTGGTTTACAGAACAAATAGTTTCTCATTAAACAGTTAGTACACATATTGCCCTATGACAATGGTTAACAACCCCATGACATGTCAACACTGTCCGTTCTCAACTTTAGGTTCCCTATCACCAGCTTTCTTGTCCCCTCCTGCCCTCTAGTCCTTGTCCCTGGGCTGCTGTGCCTCATTAGTCCCGTTTTGTTTTATGGGGCTGTCCAATCCCTGGCTGAACGGTGAACCTTGGGAGTGACTTTACCTGGGAGCTAAAAGGGTGTCCAGGGACCATACTCTCGGGGTTTCTCCAGTCTGTCAGGCCAGTAAACCTGGTCTTTTTTTGTGTGTTAGAATTTTGTTCTACATCCTTCTCCAGCTCTGTCCAGAACCCTCTGTTGTGATCCTGGTCAGAACAGTCAGTGGTGGTAGCCGGGTACCATCTAGTTGTACTGGACTCAGTCTGGTGGAGGCCTTGGTAGCTGCGGTCCATTAGTCCTTTGGACTGATCTTTTCCTTGTATCCTGTTCTCTTCATTCTCCCTTGCTCCCGAAGGGGTGAGACCAGTGGAGTATCTTAGATGGCTGCTCACAGACTTTTAAGACCCCAGACACTACTCACCAAGGTAGAATGTAGAACATTGTCTTTATAAAGTGTGTTATGCCAGTTGAGCTAGATGTTCCCTGAGACCATGGTCCCCACAGCCCTCCGCCCAGCAATTCAGTCCCTCAGGGAGTTGGGAGGTGTCTGTGGAGCTTCCATGACCTTTCCTTGTACAAGTTGTGCTGGTTTCCCCAGTATTGTGTACTGTCTTACCCTTAACCAAAGTTGCTACTTATCTATTGTCTATTTAGTTCCCCCCGACCCCATTCCTCCTAAAGATAACAAGATTTTTAGCAGCAGCATCTTTGAATAAAAGAATGTGTTTTATGGTTCATTAACCATGCTAATATATACATATTTTGCCAGACAATTTGAATAACAAATTAAAGCTTGCTATGCATTTTCAGCAGGATTTACTGCTTTAAGTTATTTTTAAATTATCTGATCAGGAAATAAAAGCAAGCTTTGATTACAGCATCCAACTCTACTATAATTGCATTCCTTTCGTGTCTGCACCTTTATATACCAAATTTAGCTTAGAATTTTTCTCAGATAGTTTCCTGATCATGGTAAAGTTTTTATTTTGTTTTGTTTTAATTTCTAAAGTTCCATACTGATCAACATTATTTATGTCAACATTATGACAATTGCATACCAGTAAAATATGCTGTAAGCCTGCAAAGTAATTTCTGACCTGGTGGCATAGTGGTTAAGAGCTTGGCTGCTAACCAAAAGGTCGGCAGTTTGAATCTACCAGCCGCTCCTTGGAAACCATATGGGGCAGTTCTACTCTGTCCTATAGGGTCACTATGAGTCGGAATAGACTTGACATCAATGGGTTTGGTTTTGGTTTTATTATCCAGCTTATTCCAAACTCTTTCAATTTGTCCTCAAGTATCATCGGTTGCATATGCCCTTCTTTCATTTAGTCCTGACTGCTAATAAAAGAAGAAATAGACAAAACAATGGAAAATTCAGGAAGTCAAGCACAGCAAAGAATGAACCAAAAGAAAACTTCTTCCAAGTACCACTTACAGTAACTTTTATAAAAAGGCTAATAAAGAGGTGTAAACACCTCCCTTACTTTTTACACCTCTGCAATCCAACTACAGTCAGTTGTTGGAATTCTATTATGGTTTAACAGCAGGCAGGAAGTAGAGGACAGCCATATTCTAGAAAGAAGGCAATTTATCCAGAGGAATGTGGTGTGAGAGCTGAATAATCTTGATGACAAGGAAACAGGAAGTTCAGTCTTCTACCATCTATTTGTGCAGAGGTCTCACTTCTTTATCACTTTCAACTCCCTAGACATTTTCCAAAGGAGCCCTGGTGGTGCAATGGTGAAGCGCTTGCCTGCTAACCCAAAGATAGGTGGTTCTAACCCACCAGCAGCTCCACAGGAGAAAAGACCTGGCAATCTGCTCCCATAAATATTATTGTTGTTAGCAACTGTTGAGTCAGTTCCAACTCATAGTGATCCTGTATATAACAAAATGTAATTTTGCCCAGTCCTGCGCCATCCTCACAATTGTTGCTATGTTTGAGCCCATTGTTGCAGCCACTGTGTCAATCCATCTCCTTGAGAGGCTTCTTCTTTTTCAATGACCCTCTACTTTACCAAGCATGATGTCCTTCTCCAAGGATTGGTCCCTCCTGATAACCTGTCTAAAATATGTGAGATGAAGTCCCGCCATCCTCACTTCTAGGGTGCATTTTGACTGTACTTCTTCCAAGACAGATTTGTTTTTTTTATTTTAGTTTTTTTATCGTACTTTAGATGAAGGTTTACAGAACAAATAGTTTCTCATTAAACAGTTAGTACACATATTGTTTTATGATAATGGTTAACAACCCCACGACATGTCAACACTGTCCCTTCTCAACCTTGGTTTCCCTATTACCAGCTTTCCTGTCCCCTCTGCCTTCTAGTCCTTGTCCCTGGACTGTAGTGCCCCATTAGTCTCGTTTTGTTTTATGGGGCTGCCAAGACAGATTTGTTTGTTCTTCTGGCAGTCCATGGTATATTCAATATTCTCCACCAGCACCGTAATTCAAAGGCATCAATTTTTCTTTGGTCTTCCTGATTCACTCTCCTGCTTTGGTATGCATTTGAGGCGATTAAAAATACCACGGCTTGGGTCAGGTGCACCTTAGTCGTTAAAATGATATCTTTGCTTTTCAACACTTTAAAGAGGTCTTTTGCAGCGGTTTGCCCAATGCAATATGCTGTTTCATTCCTTGACTGCAGATTTCATGGGTGTTGATTGTGGATCCAAGTAAAATGAAGTCCTGACAACTTCAGTATTTTCTCCGTGTATTAGGATGTTGCTTACTGGTCCAGTTGTGAGGATCTTTGTTTTCTTTTTGTTGAGGTGTAATTAGAAACCCTACGGGGCAGTTCTCCTCTGTCACATAGATTAGCTATGAGTCAGAATTGATTCAATGGCACCCAACAACAACAACAACAGCAATATTTTCCAAGTACTCCCTCTGCTGTCATTGCATTTGGATCCCACAGGGTTTGACAGCAACGTGGGGAAGGGCACTGAGAGCAGCATTGAACGCAGTCTCCTCACTGACCCCGCTCCTTCTCCTCCACTTAACTTGGTCTCCACAGATAATTAAGTTATAGTTGAGTAAACACCATAGTGAGTGTTGTTTAGTGGATTGATTAATAATAAAATAAACCAGAGAACTAACCAAAAGGTACCATAAAAAAATGAGATGCATATTGGCTGGGTAAAAGATATTGCCTTTATAGTTTTATTATTTTGATCTAAGATACAATAATAATTATTGAGTATAAGCTTAAATATACCTCAGATATTGTGTGCATTAGGATTAAAGCAATATTCTCCACATATTTCTGGATATTTTTGCTCAACCATAGCAGTTACTGGTTTGTGAGAAAGGAATAGAGATATTTCCTCTTCCTATTAAGGCAGCAGACCAAATTAAATTTAGTATTAAATATTACACTCCCCCTCCACAGATACACACTCCATACTCTGATTCTCGTAGAATGGCTTCAGTTTTAATGTAGTGTGAAGAACATATTTTAAAAAATAAAATGGGCTTTCAATAATAGAGTTTCTGTAAATCTAGGCCTGAAATAAGGAGGAAATTTATAGTGAAATTACAGTGAGTCTACGTTTATATGTTTCACCCTTTGAGAAACATTTCCTATTTCCTTTCCTTCACCCTCAATATTTATTTATTTCCCGGAGCATTCCTTTCTATTTGTTCACAGATAACCTCAGGAAACTACTGTAATGTGTGAAGTTATCTTCGGCATGGTAGCTCTGAATAGCACCCTGAGAAAGTGAAGGTTGTTTATGTAGAAAAGGGATCATATTTAATAAGTTTTTTTGTAAGAATAAACTGAGGTCATCAAACAAAAGGACATGTACACCTGCAGAAAGTAAGCTTTGTGATAGATGGTATCAATGCATAAACATGGCTATGTCTGTAGCTTACAGTATTAAAGGAAAGGAAAATAATAGAGGATTACTTTGGGTTCCTGAATTGTATGCTGATATTGTAGTAGTGGCAAGAACAAGAAAAAGCAAATAAATAAATCTCTGTCCTGAAATTTAATATTAAGTATACAAAGAAATAAAAATCAGTATTGTTAAGAGAGAGAGGTTTCTCCAGAGCACTAAGTGTACAGCAGGTAATAGGATTTAAATGTGTTTTCCACTGTGCGTACTATATCATTTGTCATGTCATGGACGAAGAACTTTTTATATTAATTAAATAGCAAATGATAATGTAGAACACCCCATTTTCCCAAAAGTCATCTATTCATTTAATGTTATTTTAAACTCAGATCAGATTTAGTTTTGCTATGGTTCCCGCAAATATTTTCATCAATGGAAATTCATGCTGCATAATATTTACATAAGACATTCACTTACACATAGAAGCTTAGATGATTTTCCAGCAATACAAATTCCATAAACATAATCATCAGAATGTCATTGTTATTTTATCTTTAGATTTTTCTAGAACCACAGGGAACAAAGAAGAATAATAGAACATTTCAATAAATATGAAAAATGACTATGGTGTAGAAAAGAATGCGATCACTAGTATCTTGTCTTGTTACTCTTTTCTTTGCTTACCATAAAAACTACTGAAAAACCTATCAAAAGAATCAAATAGTAGATAGAGAGATCATTAGCACTATGCACCCAATACTTTTGGATTCCTGCCTTCCTGACGTATGGTAGGATCACACTTTCCCATACCCACTGAAGAAAGATAGGACTATACTGTACAATGTTAGCCAGTAGCCACGTATACCACATGTCTTAGTTATCTAGCACTGCTATAACAGAAATACCAGAAGTGGATGGCTTCAACAAACGTAAGTTTATTCTCTCACAGTCTAGGAAGGTAGAAGTCTGAATTCAGTGTGCCAGGTCCAGGGGAAGGCCGTCTGTCTCTGTTGGCTATGGAGAAAGGTCCTTGTCGTCAATCTTTCTCTGGACTAGGAGCTTCTCAGCGCAGGAACCTCGGGTCCAAAGGACACGCTCTGCTCCTGGTGCTGCTTTCTTGGTGGTATGAGGTCCCTCTGTCTCTCTGTTCACTTCTCTTTTTTATATTTCAAGAGAGAATGGCTTAAGACACAATGTAATCTTGTAGATTGAGTCCTACCTCATTAACATAACTGCCACTAATCCCGTCTCATTAACATCATAGAGATAGGATCTACAACACATAGGAATATCACATCAGATGACAATATGGTGGACAATCACACAATACTGGGAATCATGACCTAGCCAAATTGATACACATATTTTCGGGGGACACAATTCAATCCGTGACACCATGTTAATGGATTGGAAGACTCAACATTGTTAAGACATCAGTTCTCCCCAAATTGAGCTATAGATTTAATACAGTCCAGTCAAAATCATAGCAGGCTTTTCTGAAGAAGTTGATGATCTGATTCTAAGATGGATATGTAAATACAAAGGATCGAGAACAGCCAAACAACTTTAAAAAGAACAAAATAAGATTAATAGCCCTATCAAAATATAAACAACTTTCCAACCTCAATAATAAGGGAAAAAATTCAGTAAAAAATGGTCTAAAGTTTGAACAACCACTTTACCACAGCAGATTTATGGGTTGCAAGTAGAAGAATTACACATGAAAAGATGCTCCGTATTATTACTCATCAGGGAAATGCAAATTAAAACCACAATGAGATACCACTTCCACAAGAAATGAGATTGACCATGCCATGTGCTAGCAACGTGTTGATCAGCTGCAACTCTAAAGACAGCTGGTGGGAATGTATAATGGTTCAACCACTTGTGAAACAATTCGGCAGTTTCTTAAAAAGTTAAAAATTCACCTACCATATGACTCAGCCATTCCACTCCTACATACATATCTGTTGAAGCATCTCAATTGCTATCCTGTCAATTCCTGGAGCATTGATTTTCACCAATACCTCAGTGCAGCTTGGACTTCTTCCTTCAATACCATTGGTTCCTCATCAAGTATTCTTTGGTTATTTACTCTCTCCATCTTCTTGTATTCCCATTACTTGTATGTTCCTTTTTTTAAAATTGTCCCACAGTTCTTTCAATTTCTGGTGGGTTTTTTTTTTTCCTTCTTCAGTCCCTTTTCCTCTTTGCTCTTCAGTTTGAGAAGTTTTTATTGACATATACTGAAGCTCACTGATTCTTTTGTTGGTTGTGTTCATCTTCTGATGAGTCCATTAAAGACATTCTTCGTTCTGTCACATTGTGTTTGATTTCTATTATTTCCTTTTGATTCTTTCTTACAATTTCCATCTCTCTATTTACATTACCCATGTGTTCTTGCATGTTGTCCATCTTTTCCATTAGAACTCTTATCATATTTATGATAGTTATTCTAAATTTCTGGTCTGACAATTCCAAAATCTCTCTCATATCTGAGTCTGTCTCTGATGTTCTCCTTGTCTCTTTATACTTTAATTTTTTGCCTTGTAGCAACTTTCTGTTGAATACTGGACATACTGTATTGAGTGAAAGGAACTGAGGTTCTTTCAGTAGTGTCCCCTGTACTGTCCTGTTGATGTGCTGTGGTGGTGAGGTGTGGGGAGAGAAGAAGCTTTCTATAATCGTATGATTTAGGTCTCAGTCTGTTAGTGATCCTTGTTGTGGCTTTTACAAGTGCTTCTCAGTTTTTTTTTTTTTTTTCCCCCACCTTTTGGTTGAAACCAGAATGATAACAGTTGGCTGGAGCTGGGTATTTCCTTTTCTCCATGTCCAACAGTAGAGAGGGCTGTACCTGGACATTTCCCTTCCCTCATGTCAGAGACTAGAAGTGACTGGAGTTGTCTAATTTCTTCCCCCCACATGGAAGGCTAAAAGAGGCTGAAGTTGGATATTTCCCTTATGGTATGTTGGTTCGACACCAAACCAAACCCGTTGCCATAGAGTCAATTCTGACTCATAGCAACCCTATAGGACAGAGTGGAACTGCCCCATAGGGTTTCCAAGGAGTGGCTGGTGATTTGAACGGCTGACCTTTTGGTTGGCAGCCGAGCTCTTAACCATTGTGCCACTAGGGCTCCCTATGTTGGTTAAACCAAAACCAAATCTATTGCTGTCAAGTCGATTTTGACTCATAGCGACCCTATAGGAGAGAGTAGAACTGCCCCATAGGACAGAGTAGAACTGCCCCATAGGGTTTATATTGGTTAGGGTCTGATAAATCCCACATTGGTTAGGCTCTGGAAATGTAGCTTCCCTTGAAGGTAGGCCATTGTTAACGAGAACAGGAGGGGAAGTGGTTACTCCTCCCCTCCCCCTGCCAAATGCACAGGGAATTTTACTCTGAGTTTCACAGTGAGAGCTCTATTGGATTCTCAGAGGTAAAACTCACAAAAATGTGAGGAGCCCCTAAGGATGGGCCTCCTGGAATTCTCTCTTGCAAGTTAGTCTATGCTCAGTCTCCAGCAATGAGTCAATTATCTTTTAAGTATTCCTGTCCAAGCGAGAATGATGAGACTTGTCTCATGTAGTTTGGACATGTTATCAGGAGGGACTAGTCCCTGGAGAAGGACATCATGCGTGGTAGAGGGTCAGTGAAAAAGAGGAAGATCCTCAAGAGATGGGTTGACACAGTGGCAGCAACAATGGGCTCAAGCATAACAATGGATTGTGAGGATGGTGGAGGACCAGGCAGTGTTTTTTTCTGTTGTACGTAGGGTCGCTATGAGTTGGAACCAACTCTACAGCACCTAACAACAACAACATCCAAAGTGGGGTCCAGTGGCAAGGTTTCTGCTCCCTGGAAGACGAGATTCCCTTTATCAGTCTGTCTGTGTCTCTAGTTTTTGGTGCTCCAGCTATCCCTGTGCCCTCAGTTCTCTGGTGTGTCTAAAAGAGTTGTTGATCTTTAGTTTTTCAGCTTCTTTTGTTGTTGTTGTGAGGATGGGAGCAATGACTTCCAAGTTCTTTACATATCACACCAGAAACTCTCTCAAATATTTTTTAAGCATACAGCATGTCTTCGTTATCTACTGCTACCATAACAGAAGTACCACAAATAGGTGGCTTTAAGAAAGCGAAATTTATTTTCTCACAGTTTAGGGAGGCTAGAAGTCCAAATTCAGGGTGCCAGCTCTAAGGGAATTCTTTCTCTCTCTGTCGGCTCTGGGGGAAGGTTCTCGTCTCTTCAGCTTCTGCTTCCTGGTTCCTTGGAGATCTGCATGTATCTTGGCATCTATCTTACCCCATCTTCCTCTCTGCTTCCTTGTTTAATCTCTTTTTATATCTCAAAAGAGATTGACTCAGGATACACCCTACACTAATCCTACCTCATTAACATAAAAAAGACAATCCATTCCCAAATGGGATTATGACCACAGGCAAAGAGGATAGGATTTGCAGCATATATTTTAGGGGGCTATAATTCAATCCATAACACAGCAAAAAATACTGTATTCTTATTATTTTTTTACCTGTGAGCATCTTCTTTTTTTAAAAAAATTTTTTTTTATTGTACTTCAGGTGAAGGCTTACAGAACAAATAGTTTCTCACGAAATAGTAGTACACATATTGTTTTACGACATTGGTTAACAACCCCACAACATGTCAACCCTCTCCCTTCTCAACGTTTTTTTTTTTGGTGAAAATATACATAGCCAAATACACACCATTTCAAAAATTTCTACATGCACAGTTCATTGACATCGACTACACTCTTCCAATTGTGCTGCTATTCTCACTTTAGATGAAGGCTTACAGAACAAAATATTTTCTCATTTAACAGTTAGTACACATGTTGCCCTATGACAATGGTTAACAACCTCACAACACATCAACACTACCCTTACTCAACCTTGGATTCCCTATCACCAGCTTCCTTGTCCCCTTCTGCCTTCTGGCCCTTGTCCCTGGACTGCTGTATCTCATTAATCCCATTTGGTTTTATGAGGCTGTCCACTCCCAGGCTGAACGGTGAACCTCAGAGATGACTTCACCACTGAGCTAAAAGGGTGTCTGGGGGCCATACTCTTGGGGTTTCTCCAATCTCCTTTAGGCCAATACATCTGGTCTTTTTTTGTGAGTTAGAATTTTGTTCTACATCCTTCTCCAGCTCTGTCCAGAACCCTCTGTTGTGATCCTGGTCAGAGCAGTCAATGGTGGTAGCCGGGCACCATCTAGCTGTACTGGACTCAGTCCGGTGGAGGCCTTGGTGGCTGTGGTCCATTAGTCCTTCAGACTGATCTTTTCCTTGTATCCTGTTCTCTTCATTCTCCCTTGCTCCTGAAGGGATGAGACCAGTGGAGTATCTTAGATGGCTGCTCACAGGCTTTTAAGACCCCAGACACTACTCACCAAGGTAGAATGTAGAACATTGCCTTTATAAAGTGTGTTATGCCAGTTGAGCTAGATGTTCCCCGAGACCATGGTCCCCACAGCCCTCCGCCCAGCAATTCAGTCCCTCAGGAGTTTGGATGTGTCTATGGAGCTTCCATGACCTTTCCTTGTACAAGTTGTGCTGGTTTCCCCTGTATTGTGTACTGTCTCACCTTTCACCCAAGATACCACTTATCTATTGTCTATTTAGTATTTCCCCCCCACCCCTCCCATCCCTGGTAACCAACAAAGATTGTTACATTTTGTGTATAAACTTTTACATGGGTTTTTACAATAGAGGTCTCATACAATATTTGTCCTTTTGTGATTGACTTATTTCACTCAGCATAATGCCCTCCAGTTTCATCCATGTTATAAGATGCTTCACAGATTCATCATTGTTCTTTGTCGTTGCATGGTACTCCATTGTGTGTATGTACCATAGTTCGTTTATCCATTCATCTGTTGATGGGCATCTAGGTTGTTTCCATCATTTTGCGATTGTGAACAATGCTGCCATGAGCATAGGTGTGCATATGTCTATTCAAGTGACGACTCTTATTTCTCTAGGATATATTCCTAGGAGTGGGATTGCTGGATCGAATGTTATGTCTATTTCTAGCTTTCTGAGGAAGCACCATATCATTTTCCAAAATGATTGTATCATTTTGCATTCCCACCAGCAGTGTATAAGAGTTCCCATCTACCCGCAGCCCCTCCAACATTTGTTATTTCCAGTGTTTTTGATTCGTACCAGTAATGCCGGGGTGAGATGGTATCTCATTGTGGTTTTAATTTGCATTTCTCTAATGGCTAGTGATCGCGAGCATTTCCTCATGTGTCTGTTGGCCATTTGAATGTCTTCTTTGGTGAAGAGTCTTGAGTCAGTTTTTAAGTTAAAATTAAATAAAACTAAAAACTCTGTTCTTTGGACACTCGCTACACTTCAAGGACCCAATAGCTGATGGGGCTAGTGGCTACTATATTATACAGTATTTCAGAGCAACTAAGTATTTGATTTATTATATTGAAGGGAAGGAAATATAGAAAGAAAATGGAGATGTCCAAAGGCTGATGATTTAAAGAATTTTTTTTTTTTGGTAACATTTATATTTGCTACAGTACCCTGGGTGCTGGAAATGGTTAAGCACTCAGCTACTAACTGAAAAGTTGGCCGTTCAAACCCACCCAGAGGTGCGTTGGAAGAAAGGCCAGGAGATCTGCTTCAGAAAGGTCACAGCCTTGAAAACCTTATGGAGTGCAGTTCTACTGTGCACACATGGGGGCGCCAAGAGTCAGAATTGACTTGACGGCAACAGGCTTGATATTTGCTACTGAATAGTATGTATATGATCAACAACAGTGAGTAAATTAAAGGGGATTTTTGTTTTGCTTTTATATGTCTGATTTGAACTCTGTTTTCCAGCCAAAAAAATCCTAAGTGAAAAAAATTCTCCATTAACAAATCTAAGTGTTGAATGCCACATACTGTATTCAGGGTAATGTATCTTATATGCTATAATCATCTAATTTGGACAACTAATTTAAAACGATTCTCATTTCCTGCAATCATTCCATATAGCATTTCTACTCCAGAGCTGGCACAGGAACGCGTATATTTGGTTTCTTTTTACAGTTCTGTCAGGAACCAGTTGTATCACTTTGGAGAGATCATTTGAAATGGATTCTCAATGCTACTGTGGCACAAAGCCTGAAATTAGTTATATACGGCAAGATATTGCTTTCCTCCTCTTTCCCTTTCCCATCATAAAAAAAGAAAGAAAAGTCACTTTTGTATCAGGATAAAAAACATATAGGAAACAAAATTGACTGGATTGTGATAAGACTTACGTAGACCTTGACCTTTGACCTATAAAGTAAAACAAAGAAAAAAGGGTCACTTGGAATTTAAAGCATGATTCTTCCATAAGTTGGTATACACTGGGTTCTACAGGTCTCCAAAGTACCGCCTGAATTTGTGTGCCAATAAGCAAAAAAGAAGACAAAATTTTAGAAATACCATTCATAAATGATTAGTTCAAAATCAAGTAGGATGATCCAGGTGACAATTCGCATTTCTGCAGTGTTGATAACGCAAGGACACGGTCGCAATTACACGAACATCATTAGCCAGAAATTATCTGCAAAACTCCCTATCGAAGTGCCTCTCAGGCTTCCCTTTGTCACAAAAGGAATAATATGTTCAGAAGTTTGAAACTGTGATTCCTCAAAGCCTATGATCTTGCTTCCAGCTCTACCACCTAATTCTGTATCCGCTGTTTCATGCAAAGATATTTGTGATTGCAAATGCTGTTTCGATTAGCACACGGATGCCTTACTTGTTTAGAGGATAAAAATGACATTACATTTAAACTCGCAAGGACAGTTTTGCATTCATGCAGAGGGAAGCATGTGTTTTAGAGACAAGAACACTGCTGGGAATTGGTCAGCCTTGCTTCTGCTCCTGGCCTCGCTGCTGACATGCCGTGTGGCATCGACATCAAACCTCCCACCGCCTGGGATTGCTCATGTGTACAACGAGTTCTTCTGTTACACCTCTGGTATCTACTTAACAAGGGTAATACGAGGATGGGTTAGAGGAGTCTCTAATCTGTTTACAGCGGCCGTAAGAAATACACTTTTAAAGTAAATAAACCAAAGTTACTTGATTATACATGCTTTATAAATATCCAGAGAAATGATCCTTTTGATTTGACAGTCTCCAAAAGTAATAGCAAAAATTCAACTAGCCTCCACTTTGAGGCAAGGAAGGCAGTGACCGTGTAGTTGTATGTAGCTGTATGGTGAAGTGTTAAAGGTATGGGTTCTCCGTGGACACACCGCTCATCGTCTGCTTCTCGCACACTGGTACAGAATAAAAGGTAAGTGTCTGCTTCCCGCAGTGAAAGGAAGATACCCATATTAACCAAGCACACTGGAGTAGATGGTAATCGTTTCTAAGGGATGAAAAACAACACCTTGCTTTGCTGGAAGTACTGATACAGATGGTGCAAAGCTCGGCAGCATATCTCAGGAAATAAGGCTTTGTGTTGAAATTCACCCATTAAACATGAAACGTCCTGGATGCATGCTTCTTGAAAACACACTGAGAACACAGATTAGAATTGTAACTTTAGTGTAATGTAAATGCCATTATAATTTCTAAAGATTTTGAAAAAAACTCAATGAAAAAAAAATGACATCAGCGTCAGCAAGTATAGTTGTACCTTAATTTCATGGTTGTTATTGGCCACGGTCGTGTCTACTTCAATTCACGGCAACCCCATGCACAACAGAACAAAACACTGCCTGGCCCTGCACCATCTTCATGATCACTGGTATGTTGGAGTCCATTGTTGTTGCAGCCACTGTGCATTTTGAGCGCCTTCCAACCCAGGGGGCTCATCTACCAGCAGTATATTGGGAAAATACTATGTTGTTATCCATAGGGTTATCATTGGCTAATTTTTGGAAATAATTTGCCAGGCCTTTCTTCCTAGTCTGTCTTAATCTAGAAGGTCTGCGGAAACCTGTCCACCACGGGTGACTCTTGGTATTTGAAATACCGGCAGCATGGCTTTTAGCATCATGCAACACGCAAGCCACCACAGTTTGACAAACTAACGGGCAGGTAGTGGACCTTCATGTTAGTGTGGTATAAAAATACACCATAAATTATGTATAGCCTTGCTTTATAAATAAATCTAGACATTGGTCCAGATAAATCTGCAAGTCAGTTACCAGGTGTAACTGTTTGGAATGTATAGGATCACCTTCAAAATTCTAACTCAAATCCTTAAAAAAAACAGAATGTTTAAACTAGAAGAGGCCTGACATTTTGAAATATTCTATTAATGCTTAAGAAAAACACAAAATGTGTTAAACTGATATTCAAAATGTTACCACAAAATTGAGGTCTGAGCCGCCTTCCGCAAAAGCCAGTACTGAGACAGGGGTGAGGTGAGCAGCAAGAGTGTTTTATTGTATATGGACATAGAGGACACAGAGGGGAATGAGCTCCTTAAAATCTGCCTCCCCCTCTGGAGGCCGATCGGAGGGTTTTATAGGAACAGGGTCAGGGTCCGAAGAATCTGTGGAATGTTAGTTCCCCTTTGAGGTGGGCACGATGACCTTGTTCCAGACATGCTGACCTTCCGCGGGTGTTCCTGAAGAGCCTTTGAGGTGGGCACCATGACCTCGTCCCAGACGCGCTGACCTTCCGCGGGTGTTCCTGAAGAGCCTTTGAGGTGGGCACCATGACCTCGTCCCAGACGCGCTGACCTTCCGCGGGTGTTCCTGAAGGGCCTTTGAGGTGGGCACCATGACCTCGTCCCAGACGCGCTGACCTTCCGCGGGTGTTCCTGAAG
>NW_004444035.1:6172727-6175001 GCF_000243295.1 Trichechus manatus latirostris | reverse complement strand
AAGAGAGAAGGAAAATAAATCAGAATCACAGGAGCATGCAGAAGTGAACTATGCAAACTTTGCGTTAGCAATAGCACAATACCCAGAACACTAGGCCTACACAGCTCACAATAAATGTGAAAGTCCCACGCAGCCCCTTTCAGAAAGACACAATAATCCAATACTTACATTACTGAACAACAAATAAGGTCCCTGCTTTGAATTTGCATTGTACAAGCAAAAGACACGGGGTTGGCAAACCTGGGTGTTTGCCTTCGATTTGAAACGTGAACTCTGTGATCCCGAGCAAGCCAGTTTTCTCATCTGAGAAATAACAAAACTAGACAAAATCATTTTCCAGTTCCCTTCAAACTGTAAAATCTCTGAATCACATATGGACTCAGGACACAAAAGGTTGAAATTGAAATGTTTTTCCCTAAGTCACAAGTTGAAACACAGTGCTTACCTGATAGATCTTAAAAAAGGAAGATGTCAAATAGATTGTAAAAACTAGTATTATATATTCTTGACGTTTGAAAACACGTTCAAATGTTTAAAGTATTGAATACATAAGCTAGCAGCACACTAGCCAGTTTTCACGAAAACATATAATTATATAAAATAAAATAACATATAATTATTTAAACAAATACTGAAAATTACAAGCTCATGTAGAGAGCAAAGAAATGATAGCCTTTACATTTTTAATCCTGACAACCAAGTAAACAACCTTTTCTTTTTTAAGTAACAAGAACATTTAGTTTAAATAAATAAGCTCTGTGAAGAATATCTACTAACATGTTTAAAGCAGTAATTTCTGCTTTTTGTCCTCTTGTACTCCAACTCAAAATTAATCAGTTAAAAATGTGTTTACTCAGAGGGTGGCTCTGTAAAGCAAAACTAACAAATTAACCGATTGCAAGATGAAAACAAATAGAAATATAAAAATCAGAGATGTCCAGAAATGCTTTATAGCAGTTAACATTGGATGAATACTTTCTCAGTGGCAGACGTTATTCTAAGTGCTTTATATTTAAGCCAGTTGCTGTTGAGTCAATTCTGAGTCATGGCGACCTCATGTGTGTCAGACTAGAACTGTGCTCCACAGAGTTTTCAATGGCTGATTTGTTCAGAAGTAGATGGCCAGGCCTTTCTTCTGAGGTGCCTCTGTGTGGACTCTAATCTCCAACCTTTCTGAGCATGTTAACCATTTACACAACCCAGGGACTTCTGCTTTATATTTCCTGGTTCCTGAAATCCTCACGACTTAGAACAGGTAGGTACTATGGTTATGTTGTCTACACAGATAACACCACGAACACATGGAGAAGTTACCCAATGCTCGAGTTCCCCAACTAGCCAGCAACAGAGCTAGGATTTGAAGCCAGGATGTCCAGCTCCAGAGCCTATGACCTTTAGTACTCTACAGCCTCTCACATATGTCCTGTAGGTTGGGAAGCATCATCCAGATCAGTTTGACCGAATTACAGGAATATTTGAGAGACAGTGATCAGACTCAACGTTTGTGTAGTATTGGGTGCCACGTCAAGGAGTCTGGGCTTGAGCTGGTAAGATATGGGGATTTACTGAAATTTTCTGAGCAGAAAAGTGATGCGATGGAGCAGTTTCAAAACAGTTCATCAGGTAGCAGCGGGCACAGTGAGTTAGAGAGACATTTCAGTTAGGAAGCGCCTACTTAGCACCAAAAGAACGAACAAATCAGTTTAGGAGAAAGACAACCAACATGTTCCTTGGAAGCAAGGGTGGCAAGACTTCAGCTCATGTACTTTGGACACATCATCAGGAAAGATCAATCACTGGAAAAGGACATCACATTTGGTAAAGCAGAGGGCGAGTAAGAATGACAGACACCCTCAATGAGACAGACTGACATACAGCAGCAACAGTGGACTCAAACATACCAACAATCATGAAGATGGCACAGCAGCGGGCAATGGTTTCTTGTTACACATAAGGTCACCATGCCTTGGAGCTGAACTCAAGGGGAACTAACAACAATAACTACTGCAGTGAAACTGAGCTGGCCGTGACTCGGGAATAGAAGAGTTGTTTCAGAAAGGGAGGAGGCATTGTGAAAATAAAATGACTAAGACTTGGCAGATAATTAATATCAGGGAGGAGTGATAAGCAAATGTTTTTGTTTTTTTTTTTTTACTGTTGTAATTAAATGAAGTTTACATTTCAAGTTAGTCTCCCATACAGAATTTTTTTTCATACATTATTATGAGACCCCAACTGCTCACCCCATTGTGCTACAGCACACTCCTCCCCTCC
>NW_004444035.1:6164024-6165583 GCF_000243295.1 Trichechus manatus latirostris | reverse complement strand
GTCTCTTCATTTTTCTTTGTTCTTTTTTCTGAGTTTTCCTGAAACAGAGTTGTATCCAAGTGTTTGTCTTCAGTTCCACTGATCCTGTGTTCCACCGTTTCAAATCTGCTTCTCAGCGCTTCTATGACATCATCCATTCTGAAAGCTTGTTGTTTATCTTTTGGATTTCTAATTGTTGTCTTTGTATAATTTCTAGTTGTGAATTTATTTTGGCATTTGTTCCTGCATCATCTTCCTTAATTCTTCCAATTTTTTGTCTGTATTTTCCATGAATTTGTCTATTTTTTCCTCATGTGTGTCAGCTTTTTGCCTCAGTTCTTGGAAAATGCTGAGTATTAGAGATTTGAATTCCCTATCAGGTAGTTCTATTGCATTTTCTTCCACAGGAGAGTCATCTGGTGTTTTATTTTGGATGCCTACTGGAACCATCCTGTCCTGTTTTTGTAAATGTTTTGATATTGTTTGCTGTTTTCAGGGCATTCAGTAGTTATTTGTCTCATTTATTGATTGTAGATTTGTTTGTTTCATCCCTTTTTAAAAAAAAAAAATTTGACTATGTCTGAGCAGGCAGACTGCGTGCTCTTTGTTGTTTGCTCATCTGTGCACTCAATACCTTTCACTTCCTTCTCCAACTGGCAGGTTCAGTCACTCAGATATGGTACAGCAGGGCAGGTCTAGCTGAAGAGGAGCCACTGGGACGGGTTGTTTGTGGCACTCACTACAGCCACCAGGGAGGGTCGGTAATCAGTGCTGGGCAGGTTCCAGTAGGGTGTGCCTGCACTGCTTGGTGGTGTGATATCAAGCGCATGGTGCAGGTAGGCAGGATGCAGCAGGGAGATGGTTATACGTGGAGCTAAGATGGATATGGGAGAGAGGAGAGAGGAACAGGAGCCAAAAAACATACATAGAAAAAAAAAGAATGCTAGGGGAGATTGCTTTTGGAATGGAGAGATGAGAGACTATGAAATGGAGAAAAAAAGAAAGGGAAAGAGGAAGAAAAGAATGAACAAATAAAAATCAGAAAGGTTAAAGAACCACAAAGTTCCCAGTGATCCCACCGGTGCAGCTATGAGGTCTGGGGAAGTCGCTCTCAGGTGTCGCAGCACAGCCTGGCCAGAAGGCGCAGAGGCATACAACGCCTGGTATTCAGGGATCAGAAAGAGAAGGAAGATATAGAGAGATGAGAAACTGAGCAATGAAGAAAGACAGAAAGGTAAAAAGAGGGAAAAGAAAACAAAACAAATCAAAAAAAAAAAAAAGAAAAACAACGAAGAAAGAAATATCCTCAGGGATCCCTCCGCACATCTGTGGAAGCGAAGGGGAGTTCCTTGCCACGCAGCTCCGCCTGGCCAGAAAAGGCTCCCAACTGAAGAAAAGGTAAAGAAAACAAACCATTCAAAACGAACAAATGAACAAAAGCCCCGGGATCCCACCAGTCCGCAGGAAGCAGCTCCACACTCGAATGCAGCTCCGCAGCCCCTCAGGGAAAAGCAAAGATGGCACATGGAGCCAGGCACTCCAGCGAAAGGAGGGGGAGGCGGCGAGAGGCAAGCAAGAAA
>NW_004444035.1:6134188-6162827 GCF_000243295.1 Trichechus manatus latirostris | reverse complement strand
CTCCATTTGGTGCTTGGCTGAGTTCTTTATCTCTTCATTTGATGTTTTAGAGTTTCAGGATTGTTGTAGTATTCTCTGTTCGGCTTAGTTTTTCGGATCTTTGCTGTGGAGGGATGGCGTGGTGCTTCTGCCTAAAGCGCCATTTTGCCGGAACTTAAGAATATTTTTTTATGTATGTTTTTCCTCTTTCAAAATGCTGATCTATTTCAAATTCCTGCTCTCTTTAGTGGATTTTAATGACATGCATAATAAGCTGAACTAGAATAAGTCCTAAAAACAACGCTTGGCTTGGTAGTGGCAGAAACTATTACCAATGAATGCAAACGTTTTTAACCTGCCTAGAATTAACCCGAGTTCTTGGGCTCTATCTCCAGATAAACACCAAGGAATCCATGTTCCTCAGAAGGGAACTAAGTCTGAGCATAAACTAAGTGAAAAACAAGAACCTCCTGAATATTGTGCCAAATTATTTATAACCTGAAGAAACACAAGTTAATGTTACAAAAAAATTAATGCTAGAAATACGGTAAGCAGAAAATCTAGTTTTAAAAGCCTATACATTTTTTGGCAAACAATTTTAACCTAGTGCTTATAAGCAAGAAATCTCATTTTAAAAAAATTGTAATATTATAACATTCATCTAGTCTCTATCTGCCTTTCAAATATAATTTTGAATGGTAAAATCAAATGACCAGAAAATAAAATAGAATTTATCTGAACTAAATGTGAAGTCCTGCATTTCAATGTAAAATGAACTTAGTTGTCTACTAAAATACCTAGGCAGATGAACACAGACAAAAATCTCCAGACAGCAAACATGGACATGCACAACCGACACTGACAATAGCTGGGATGCATTCGTTCCAAGATCACTCCAGTTAAAATGGCGGCCACAGTTGTCCTGCCTGAAAACAAAACACAAAGATGACTCAAGGGCCTCATCCCAAACACAGTGTCTGTCTCCAGAGTTGGGTACTCTAAAGCTACTTTAACTGGAACCAGAGACCACCATCTCTGCACCTTGATAATACTTACTCTAGCCCTGGTGGTGCAGTGGTTAAGAGCTATGGCTGCTAACCAGAAGGTGGGCAGTTTGAATCCCCCAGCCGCTCCTTGGAAATCCTATGGGGCAGTTCTAGTCAGGTCATACAGGGTCTCTATGAGTCAGAGTTGACACGATGGCAATGGGTTTGGTTAGTCTGTTTTTAAACTTTTGCTGAGTGGGTGACAGTGGTAAATAGTATATCATGATTTTAATTTGATTTTCTCATATTTTCTAACTTTTATCGATGCACATGTGTAATTTTTGAAATCTAAAAATAAAATCATAAAATATAATTCAAAGTAATTTTTTGTTCTCGGTTCTGTGCAATTTAACTTACTTCAGTTTGACCCTGAGGTACAAATATGCCAGCTACAGCTTCTCAACCTGTGCAGATACTGACGAACATCATGCTCAATGGAGGAAAAGCTGAAGTTACATTCTACTTCTTGTTATAATTTTGAGAGCATAGATCTTTGTAGCTATTATATAGTCACTAGGAATCATACATGTTAGCATTATAAGGGGCCCCTCAGGATCTCACTGTTTGCTTTTGTTATTCATTGTACCTTGCTGTTTCCAGATCACAGCCACTGATGCTTTGTCATTTGCATTTTCTCTATAATAATTTTCCCTGTCCATTTAATTGCAATCTTTTTGAAGCACTTGGTTTTAGATATTTCTCTGGAAAAACAACATGCAGTGTGTTTTTGCTTTGTGAGCTCATGCTGAGTTAAGCTATTCAACCCATTTACTATTACTGATATAACCAACATGGCTGTTCTCAGTTCTCTCCTATCATTTTACCACACAGAACATGTATCTACACATACAGTCTTAACTAACTGGTGTGTTTCCCTGTGTTCTTTTTGGTTGTTATCATCCTATTATTTTGGGAAATTGGCATAGTTTTGCAGTTACTTTTATATTAATATCATTAGTCTCTTCTTTGTTCCTGTCTTGAAAAAAAAATAAAATGTCTTGTTCTTCCCCATCCTTTCCTTTTCTCCATCATCCTGTTTTTGTCAATAGTGCTTTTTTTAAATCTCTGTGTTCAAAAATATATGTATGCTTCTATTTCTCAATTTGTCAACTTAAGTAATTACCTAGTAAGCTACAAGTGGGCTTGTTTTATCGTGTTGTTGCTGTTCTTAGGTGCTGTCAAGTCGATTCGGACTCACAGAGACCCTGTAGGACAGAGTGCAACCGCCCCATAGAGCCTCCCAGGCTGTAAGTCTTTTACAGGAGCAGACTGCTAGGTCTTTTCTCCCGAGGAGCAGCTGGTGGGTTCGAAACGCCGAGCTTTCCGTCAGCAGGGTGGTGTTTTCACCACCATTAAAGCATCAGGGCTCCTTTATTTTATTATATACTCTTCCAGTTTCTGTCAGTGGGCTGTGTCAGCCCTTCCAGCACACGTAACATTCATAATAGCATTCTATCATTCTGATATCTGCTTTTGTTTTCTTTGTTCTTAGTTGTATAACTAAGTATATTCAGTGCTCACTATCAATTGGTCTGATGTAGTTGTCCCAGTGATCACTCGCTTGAATGAAGCTAATCTTGCAGCAGAATCACCAGCAGGGGCTCATGGTAACAATATTTCCTCGGTCATTGTGTGTCTAAAACTGTTTCCCTGTAGCTATCCTATTTGGAGGAAAGACTAGTTAATTATAAAACCCTTGGCTCACAATTTCTTTCTTTGAGTATCATTATGGAGCCCTGGTTGTGCAGTGGTTAAGAACTATGGCTGCTAATCTAAAGGTCAGCAGTTTGAATCCACCAGCTGCTCCTTGGAAACCCAATGGGGCAGCTCTACTCTGTCCTATAGGGTCGCTATGAGTTGGAATTGACTAGATGGTAACAGGTTTTTTGGTTTTGAGTATCATTAAATATTGTTCAGTAGTTTACCAATGATGAATGATAGCTTCTAAAAATCTGATGCCAACCTCATTTTTTTTGTTTCTATGTGATATGAGTTTGGATATAAAAATATTTAATTGGCTGGAGAGCATTACACTTCCTGTGCTTGGTTGAATACTTTCTGAGTCTTTGTGCCTCTGAGAAGATCATTCTGATATCTTAGTATAACACAATGTTTCAGCTTAAATCTAACTAAGATTTTGCAATTTCTAAGTGTTTCTGGAAAATTGATATGAAGAGCTTCCAGTTGTTTAACTGCATTTGGATAATGAGTCCCAAGCAAAAAGGGGGCAAGATACACCCTAAGTTTGACCTACCAAGATCTTTGCTATTAGAGGTAAAAGGAAATTATGAGTACAGCTTGATGTTTATCCCAAAGAATTGTTTCTTTTGTATGTTACTCCAGCAATGAAAACATGCATACTTTAACTCATCTAAGACATATGCTAATCAAAAATTCTTCCCTTCATCTGGACCTTTGAATATTTAAGCTCTTTTTTTCTTTCTGTAGTACATGCTGTTTGCCCTGCTAATACCAGCTTACCCTGACTCTTTACATTACCACCCCACGTTTCAATTGCCAGCCCCTACAACTCTGCTGGAGGACTTTCTTTGGGCTGCTGTGGTGTAGTATAGAGTGTTCAGGACTTAATACACTCCACAAGCATCCCTCATGTACTGAGTAATGTGAGTTGTTGGAAAATTTTTCAGCTCTCTCACCCCTCCAATAGTATAACTCTGAGACACGTTCTACTGGTTTTCCCAGCAGGCTTCAGCTGCACATGCCCACTGTGCTAACTTGCTTGATAACATAACTTTATCAACTTGCATGCCTCCCCTCTCTGTCTTTTCCAATTTCCTACCATTTTGTTTTCTGGCCTGACCACCCAAATAAACTACTTATACTCAAATCTTTGTCTCAAAGACTGATTCTGAGCAACTCACATCAAAAGAGTTGGCTCAAACATGATCCTAGAATACAGACCCCTTTAGTGAAATTTTAGAATTGGTTTACTCACCTGACAGCAACATGGGCCCTATTACTAGGGATGATTAAGGATGGCAATAATGTCTGACATCGAAATTACCTGAGGGATCAGGTGAAGGGGAATGACTGGCTTATGCAAGACATCAAGTATAAAAGAAATAGGGGGATTGGCAAATACATAAGGATTATGGAATTGACTGGCTGCTGTTAACTGCTACTGAAACCTTTAAGGAAGAACATGGCTCATGTCAGCCAACTATCAGCCTGTGGCTTGGTGTGGAAGCCAGAAGGCCTCTGTGGGCCTTGCATTTCCAACAGCAGGGAACAGATCCTGCTGATAACTGAGTCCAGGATCTGATTGTAAGAGAAGCAGAGTTACAAAGAAAACCAAATTGCCAGCTCTGCCAAGACTCCTACGTTGAATTTGTGGCACCGTTTGCTCTGTGCACAGCGCCAGATCCTCTGGTCCAGCTTGCTCTGTGCACGGTGTCAGATCCTCTGGTCCAGTTTGCTCTGTGCACGGTGTCAGACCCTCTGGTCCAGCTTGCTCTGAGCACAGTGCCAGACCCTCTGGTCCAGCTTGCTCTGTGCACGGTGCCAGACCCTCTGGTCCAGTTTGCTCTGAGCACGGTGCCAGATCCTCTGGTCCAGTTTGCTCTGAGCACAGTGCCAGACCCTCTGGTCCAGTTTGCTCTGTGCACGGTGCCAGACCCTCTGGTCCAGTTTGCCCTGAGCACGGTGCCAGACCCTCTGGTCCAGTTTGCTCTGAGCACGGTGCCAGATCCTCTGGTCCAGCAGAAGTGGCCCCCTCCCCCTAACGGGAGGAATGCCTATAGATCATGCAAATGTCCCACCTTAGGCAGAGGTTCTTATGATGCTTATCTTCCTCAAGACTTTCCCCCACCTCCACTCACTGTTTCCAGATAAGGAATAAGATCAACACTTGGCAGGGCCTGTCTGGGAAGTTCTTCTGCTGTAGAAGGGAAGAGATCATTCACCAAAAGATCTGCAAGTCCTAGTTAATATATAAAGTGGGGGCTGGAATAACATGCATGAGTATGGAAATTAGTTATTTTAGGGCAAAAAAACCTGTTTTTATAGTTAGTGAAGAAATCTTGTAACATAAACTATACACAGAGTCCCAGCTGTGGTTCCTCACTCCTCAATTAGCTTAACTCAGTCTACAATATTTTCTTATTATCTTTCGGGCTCTCCAGTGCAGAAGTGGCTTTCATTTTACTTCATCTTTTCTGTGTCCAATGCTTAAGAATTTATTAATGTCTAAAGTAGATTATATTTTATCTAGAGATGGAACTAGTCATTCAATTTTACAGATAACCTAGGTTTACTCATTGTCACCAAACACTAACTTGGTACAATACCCTTCACTCTGTCCCCAGAAATTGTCTGACTATACCCATTTTCTACTCTTAACACAATCTGTCTCCAACCTTTCAGAAATAAAGATAAACCTAATCCAAAATGTCTGGTAATCTTTCATTTGGGTAATATTGGGTGAGTTTTCAATCAGTGTGTGTCATTACCTATTCTGTGGGAAAAAGAAATCTTTATACGTTTTGAGTTTAATTCAGCGTAAGTAGAAACATGCATTTTCATACCTACTACTTGAAATTAAATTATCAGTATACCAACTTAAACGTTAAAATGACTACTTTTAAAATTTCCAAAGACATATTCATCTGAACCCTAATTTTTGTGTTCCGATAACATTACCTAGAATAAATTAGAAAGAAAAAAAGTAATATTTAAAGTAATATTTTATTTTGACAATAACAATAGGTGTTCTGGATATGTCTCTTAATCAACACATAAATATATCAGAAAAGTTACCTGTGTACCATGTTCAGAAGATAAACTCTTGGGGAGGGAAAATCACAAAAGACATATTATAAGTGTGCAAACTTTATCTTTGTTATTGCTGAAAAATTACCTTAAGTAAGTAATAAAATAGAAAATCCTTCTAAAAATATTCACTACTAGCTGTTTGACATACTATTACATTTTTAAAAAGAAGAGAGAAAAAGGAAACATCATAATGCGTTATCTAACTTTTCTAGGACAGACATGTTTATTCCACTAAAATCCATTGCTTTGGAGTCAATTCCAACGCGTAGTGACACTAAAGGACAGAGCAGAGCTGCCCCATAGGGATTCCAAGGCTGTAAATCTTTGCGGATGTAGATTGCCACATCTTTCTCCCATGGAGATACTGGTGGGTTCCAATGGCCAACGTTTTGGTTAGAAGATGAGTGCTTAACTACTGCACCACTAGGGCTCCTTGACATGTTTATTACACATTATTTAATCTTCAAAGTGACCTATAAAGTAGTTAATATTATTCCCATTTTGTATGTGGGAAAACTGAAGTTCAGAAAGTAAAATAATCTTAGGGTAACCAGTATTAAACTGGTTGATTTGGGTTTTGTTGAAAGTCTTTACAACAATGATAGAAATCAGATAAAGCGACATAATCAATACTTGTGTTTATCATTTTTTGTTTTATTTCATTTTATCAATAGACACTTTTCAAGGTCAGTGAGACGAGCAAGAGCTCTCTGAAGAATATAAACCATGGCAGGAATTGTCCGTTGAGGAATTGATTTTCTCCTTCTATCTCAACTTTCTTCCATTGCCAATGGAACTCTTTTAATTCTGTCCTACATTTCTCACTCTCAAATTATAAATCTGTCAAGATCAAAATGAATGTCAAGTTTGGACCACTTCCAGAGGCATTAAAGGGTTTTGGTCCTATCAGTGACTTTCTTGGAAAGTACCATTAAAATAAATTTCAAACTGATGTTAGTGAAATAATTATAAAGATAAAAAAAAAAAAAAACTTAATTATCTCGGGTGTTAACATTATATCTCAACATGCTCAGCCTTCTAAGCAAAGTAGAGTTCAGAAACATAATATAGCATTTATCTTTAGTTTCTTGAAACAGTGAAAAAATTGACTTCTATAGAAAACGTGTTTTTTTTTTAAGGAGGGAAGTTTTCCAAACATTAATATTGTTTGTCACGTTGCCTTTATATAGTATTGAATGTAACAAGAAACAATGAAATGAATATCAGTTTTTATATCCCTTGGTCAATTTCACTGGATCCATTGGAAAGATAAATTGTGTCTGCTTTTAAACACACATCTATAATATATGCTTAGAATATACATTGTCAACTTTAAAAAATATTTCTTTACTAGATAGTACTGAGAGATACACCTCAAATTTTGTAGATGTTGAAGAAAATCACTACTCTTTCATAAATTGTAAACCTTATAGAACAAAAATAAGATGAAGTAAACAGATTGGAGAAAATTGGAATATCTTTCAAGCTACTTCTTTATTTAACAATATATCAAACTTCAAGTCAAATGCCTGAATACTTCAGGAATAGATAAATCAATAAATATAAACAGTCACAGCCAAATGTTGCATTTATACATCAAAAAGTGGTCTGTTTTATAAGGGAATAAGGAGCCCTGTGGCACAGTGGTTAATAGCTTAGCTGCTAACAAAAATGTCAGCAGTTCGAACCCACCAACTGCTCCTTGGAAACCCTATGGGGCAGTTCTACTTTGTCCTATAGGGTTTCTATGAGTTGGAATTGACTCAAAGGCAACAGGTTTGGTTTGGTTTTGGATAAGGGAATAAATGTGATACTCAATAAAGATGAGAACATAGCCCTACTTGTCACAAGAGGGTAAAGAAAAATTGTCAAGTGATCCTCCTCCCGACAGGCATTTTCAAGCAGATAATCAGAAAATGGCACATAAAAATTATGTAATCAAACAACTATGTATATATATTTTTAGTGTGTTTCATAAACTGTTAAGGTGCCTGTACTAAGGTAAGATAGTGGTGGTAGGACAAATTGGGAGTTCATAGGACAAATATTATTGACCATGGAAAATCTTAAACATTCTGTTTTAATTCTTGTCTGATTACCTTATTTTATCCTTCAGAAAATTAAAAAAAAATCTATCGTCATAATCTTAAGCAGGAAGATATTAACATTCTCTCCTCTTAGTCAGACAGAGACGTACATTTAAGGAATAACTCTTAATCGAGGAAATAAACATCTTCAAAAGTCCCCTGACTATCAAAGTGAGAACATAGAAAACTTCTTCCTTAAGAGAAATAGTGAACTTGGAAGACTGAAATAGAGCAGAAGAGAAGATATTCATGGTTATGCAAAGTTAATCATTAGCTGATGATGATTGAACACATTAATTCCTTCAGAATTTTATGTGCAGAAAGAAAATCCAATCTGCAGAAAAGAGGAGATATACTATAAATATTTGGAGTAAACATTCTGAAACTATATATATTTCCAGACAGTATTTGTTACATGGAAATAATTTCTGCGAATCGGCAAGCAGTTAGTTTGAATTTGATGCCAGTATACTCTCAAACTACCCTACTGTCAAAGAAAATATATTTTCTTGATTAATGATATAATGTGAAATATTAAATAAAACCTTCTATGAAAGGTGTGTGATTAGTAGAAAATATTACATCTTAATACAACAAAACATCAGGATTTTTATATGCTAAAATGTAGACATTATCCTTCAAAAACAAATAGACCTTCAAAAGTATCTATTTCCATGTCTGCTATGCTAATGGAAAGTATATGCAACAACTTTAAGTCCTCAGAAACATTGAACCTTTTTAATAACGTGTATTCTACACTATATGTATATATGTCAGTTGAAAAACTCTCATAAATTCTGCAAAGAATTGACTCAAGAAAGTAGGAGTTAGAGGAGGAAATAAAAACTCACAGAAACTTGGAGATTTTATTTTCCTTTTTTGCAACCTTTTTTAAAATATCTCCAATTGGAGAGATCAGTGTGATCCTTGAAAATTGGAAAATGTAGTTCTTCGCACACAAAGGGACTACCATGTATTTGGTACCTACAGGACACTGAGCCTAGGAGGCTAAAAAAGGATGAACAGTAAATACTTGGAAAGAGAAACTATAAATACTAGATGTCTTCCAGCACTTCCTCGTTTTCCCTTTTTTAAATGTAATATTCATCTGGAAAATCAGAGTTAATACTATAAGCTGGTTGAATTAATTAGCTATTTCTGCATAATAGTTCACCAAATATCTCAATGTTTTAAAGAAAGAATGACATACTTAGCTCACTTTGGATAACCAACTTAGGCTAAGTGGTTCATCTGGGATCCTCTTTCTCACAAACGTGTCCAGAGTTCAGCTAGAAACTGGCTATTCTAGGATGGTATCAGCCAGAAGAGTTGGGGTAACTGGCATAAATGGACATAAACAGAATGTTGTAACTCTTCAACATGTTTATTACATCTCTCCAATAGGTTACCTGGGAATTTTCTTATAGTGAAGGCTTGAATCCAAGAGCAGCAAGAGAGCAAGATACTGTTATCAGTTTTCAAGATGTTTTTGCACCACATTTTCATCACAGTTCTATTTGACCTCGATTGGTCACACCACTCATATGACTGAGTCCAGAGTCAAGAGTTGGTTCAGATTACCCATCCATCATGAGAAAAAATAATATGGGATCATCAGTATAATCATGCTATCACAATCCACCCTCTGACCCCAACACCTTCCTGACCACAACAACACTCTGACTCCCTCCAGGCAGACTTTTTAAAGTAGATCATCAGAATACTATATGCAAACTATTTCCCCCTCTATCCAGGACCTCTAGTGTCTCATCCAATCTTGTATCAGGTTTGGAGTACCGGATCTCATGATTTGCATCGAGGAATAGGGGAAGGAACCAGTCATCACTTGTCTGTAACAAATTTGAAATCCTGCTGGGCAAGTGTTGCAAGATGCCTTTGATCTGACGGCAGGGGAAGTTCCCTGATTAAGGTTTAGTTCGGCTTCTTGGAGGTGTCTCTGTACTCTAATGTTCTGTACAACTCTTGGCTCCATCTTCTGGAATGTCTTTCCTTTCCTGCTTTCCTTGGCCACTTCTGAGAATGCATTAGAAATTAGTCCCTTTGAGCAACTTTCTCAGACTCATGCCTACTGATAGAAAGTTGGGACCCCAGAGGCCTTTTTGCATTTTGAGTAATACCACATGATAATAAAGAAACATTGCAACATTTTTCTAATATTGCACCCTCAAAAATTGTGTGGATTTCCCATGAATATAATTAGATTCCATTTCATGACCAAAAGTCAAGTTCACATTCTTTTCAGACATGGCTTGATATCTGTGGACTTAAGCACTGCTATATTTAGCTGTTGTATGACAATGTACTTAAGGCTCTTAGAAGTTCCTTTGTATAACAGCAAGGGACAATTAGGCACCAACTTAATTCTTTTAGAAGCCTTAATAAAAGGGTCTTACAGGATTTTGATTTGATTTTTGCCCCCGGGCTGTATTTTACTTTGATAATTTAAAGTATTTATAAAATGCTTGCCACAGTTTGGAATTTAATTCATTAAATTTTCTTGAGTCCTTGTGTCTCTCTGGTAAAATTAAACAAACAAAGAAAGTAAAAAAACAAAAGCACAGCAACTATGATTTTGTAGTTTATTTGGTCTCTTATTGAATGTTAGGGTATAGAAAATGTTCTCTTTTAATTTTACATCATTACGAGAAGCAGAAGTCTGCAATTAGATGTTAACTTACACCTCTTAGATTTAAAAAAAAAAAAAGAACTTTCAGTACAATGGACTCGGGAATCAGGAATAAATAATCACTTGTGGTACACGTGGCACAGTGGTTAAGAGCTTGGCTGCTAACCAAAAGGTCAGCAGTGCGATCCACCAGCTGCTCCTTGGAAACCCTATGTGGCAGTTCTATTCTCTCTTGCAGGGTTGCTATGAGTTAGAATCGACTTGACCACAATGGGTTTGGTTTGATTTAGTGATATATATTATTTACATCTGTGTTCTAGGTGTATCACTGAATCCTGAATATTCTCCGCTTAAAACATGTTCCAGACAGATTATTTTACTATATTCCATCTTTCTTTATGATAATCTGAGAAAAGCATAATATTCCACAAAACATCTTAAACGTTTTAAAATGAAAATCACAATATTTTTTATTAGTTTGCCCAATGCATAGCACAAACAGTTGAAATGTAGTAACAGGCAGCTTGCTTCATGCCACCCATTCTGGGACAATGTCATCAAAAGTACATAGCATCTCTGGTACATGTAACTGTTAGAATTTTGTCCATGCACAACTTTTCTCGGGTCATCAAATATCAAGTCATTGCTTATGTGGAAGTTACTTGCATAGATGGGTCTCTTTGCTTATTTTTCCACTGAGGAAATATTAAGTGAAAAAATACATTTAAAGAATAGTTTTGCCTCAATGCTTTAGAGGAATATGTGAAAAAAAATGATAACTCATATTTTATAGCAATACTTGAACATGATTCTAATAGGAGCCAGATATTTAACATAAAGAATTAAATTCTTTATTTATATACATATAGTTGTGTATCTATATAGTCTTTTTTCTTTCACAGTAAAATAATGCTGTTATTTTATGCTTGAAATATGTAATTTTCGAAAAAACAAGCAGAGCTGAGAAAAGCAGTCTTCTGACTCAGCCTATTTGTGTTCCCAAGAATCTTAGTTAATTAGAAGAATTTTGCTGCAATTGTCCTTTGCAGTGTTGCCAATGCTGCAAAATAGTTTAAATTCTTCCCGCCGACCAGAAAACAAACTTGATTACCACGCAAGATGAGAGGAACATAATAAGTTTAAGCCTGTTTAATTTTATAGGTAACTTTTGGTTTATTAGAGTTAATTTTTTTTCTGTTTGCAACTCAGGGAATGAAAATTGTGAACGCGAAATTTCTTTAAAAATATCTTGCATATTCAGGAACCCCAAATCATCTGTAGATAACGCAACTGTGTTTTATACTTAGTTATACACAACTCATGTAAATATTTGGCAAAATTAGTATAGACGTATAGAATGCCTTGCAGAATTCACTGAGAGTGCTATAGTTACCATTACAGCTTTGTTATAGCAAAAGGATACAAACTGAGCCAGTCAAAGGTACATAGCGCAAAGTCTGGGAGGATCTCAAAGGCAAAGCTTCTGTGTCCCCAGGGACTCATCACCCTCCTGGCACATCGATGTACTCAGAATATTGTCAATCAGGGAAGCTTTCCCAAGCCTCAGAGTTCAGAGTTTTTATTGGCTTCATAACATAGGCATGATTGATTGAATCATTACCAACTTTATTAAACTCAATCTCCAACTCTTACCCTGCAGAGGTCAGACTGATAACATGTGGTTCAAAGCTTCAAACCTATAATCACATGATTAGTCTATTATTGGCAAAGAATACTGAAAATACATGGACTACCAGGAGAATGAACAAATCTGTCTTGGAAGAAGTACATCCAGAATGCTTCTCAGAAGCAAGGATGGCGAGACTTCTCCTATACTCTGGACATGTTATCAGGAGACACCAGTCCCTGGAGAAAGATATCATGCTTGGTAAAGTAGAAGGTCAGTGAAAAAGAGGAAGACCCACAACGAGATGGATTGACACAGTGGCTGTAACAATGGTCTCAGACATAGCAACAATTTGAGGATGGTGCAGGACCGGGCAGTGTTCCATTCTGTTGTACATAAGGTTGCTATGTGTCAGAACCAACTCTACAGCACCTAACAACAATTACTAAAGGCTACTATTTACAATCGGGTGTGTTTGATTTTTTTTCCCCCTTTTGTGTATGACTTATTTTACTTCTGTCTGGTTACTCGAGGGATTCTTTCTTTAACCTTGCATATCAATACTTTAAACTGTATGTGTCTTAATATTAAATTTTACTCTAGTGTCCTGTATATACTCTTCCTCCAGAACAATTTATCCTTTTGTTTTGCAGAGACAGTTATTACTATGAAGAGTGTTTTTCCCCACTAATTTGTATGATAATAGTTTTCCTGTTCCATTTGTTAGATTTTCTACTTCAGAGATAACGGTTACTTTTTATGACAGATAGACACTTTTGGCCCTTCATATCTAACATCTTCTCTATAATTACTTTAATCACATGTCTATAACCTCTGTCTATACTGTGATTATCTCAAGCATTTTTATCATGCCCGTATTTCCCTTTTCAGCTTCACAAAATTGTTTTGATTTTCCTGGAATCCAGATTTCTTGGTTCATGGAATTGGGATGACCCACTCAGGCCATCTGCCCTTAGGTGTCCTTTTGAAACTTGAAGAAACTGTTTCCCTGGAATCACCTTCCAGTCAAGCAATAGCTTAGTAAACAGCTTGGCAGAGAGCGTTCTGCCTTAGGTATTGGGTTCTTTTGGAAAATTATCTACGAGCAGCCAATTTTGAGAAGCAGGAACTTCAGGATCTGACCAGAGGCTGTGTTTGAGGATATATCCTGTGTCCTTGGTAATTCTGTTTCTGTAAGGGAGGGACCCTGAAACCCTGCTCAACTCTGCTCCTGCTTTGATGTTATCTTCTGAGAAATTAACATAACAATGACCTACATAACTCACTTCCACTCTGCCCTCTACTGAGCAGGTGGCGCTGCCCGAATCATATCTACTCACAATAAATATATTGTGTTACACAAATTTTTGGTATTTCTCGAGGCAATTTAGGTTCTTGACAAGCTGTGTCTAGAACTCTCCCATTCTCATTGTTTCTAACTTACTGTCTTTAATGATGTAGTCTGTGGTCGGGGTGTTCCTTAGCTCAGAAATTTCACTTTCCATGATATTCTGTGATTTTGTCAACTTGCCTCATCATCTCCTGTCTATGTGAATTTGTATTTTCATTAAGGCCTTCTCTATGTGAAGTCTTTGTGGAGAATCATGTGCCTTTGTTACAGGAGTGATGCTATTCCAAGCTGGCCATGTTGTTTTTAGTGTGACGTCCTTCTCTCTCCCATCATATTTGGTATTATATTTGGGTATTAGTTAGTATTATCTAACAGCCCTGACAAAACATTTTGTTTTCTCTATTACTTCCTTTTGGAACATCTATAAAAATATTGGAACATATATATCCATATTTTTTATCTCTTAACTTCTCTTTCACATTGGTCATTTTTTAAATCTCCCATTGTGCTTTCTTCAGGGAAGTCTTCCACCTAGTTTGTTTTATCCTCATGAAAAATCTGTTACTTAGACCATCTTAATCCCATTGCCCTTGAGTTGATTCTGGCTCATAGTGACCCTAGGACACTTAATATGTAATTTGATTTTAAAATCTTAATAGCTTTTCAGGTTCTTAAATTTTTACGGTTTTATCTTCATTTTCCGTTCTTTGTTGCACTAAAACGCATCCTTGTTGTATAATGGATGTTATTCATCCCCTAACTCCACTAAGGTATTAAATATGCTAACTTCAATGTTTTCTGTTTTCTCTGTTTCTTCAAGGAGGGCTTTCCCCATTTGCCAAGTCTGTTAGCTCTTATGACATTGGTCTTTATCAGATGTTTTGTGATTCTCGGTTGTGAGCTCATCAGAAGGAAAGTTCTCCTGAGTGTTTTTTTTGGGGGGGGGGTGGGGGCAGGGGTGGAGCCCTCTTGGCTGGTGGGCTCTGTTGCAGCAAAGCTCTGCCTACAGTTTTGCGTTCCCGTCCACTTCCTTCTTAAAGGGTAACTCTTCTTTAAATTCATTGTTGTAGGTTACATGTTTTGCTCTTATCTTTTACATTTATATTTTACTTTGTCGTTTTTTTTCTTCTTCCTTGTTTTTTATAATCTTTTTTCTGTAGATTTAAATTCCCTGGATAGTTTACTATTATGATATCAAGTACTTCAGCACACATTTGTACACAGGCACACCTACACAAAGAGAGAAAAAGCACTTATTTTCTAATTTCTCTTTTCTCACAACTTCATATTCTGTGTTCATAGAATCTCGATATTTGAGGGCTACTTTTTAAATTACATTTTTATGCTAAAAATATCAATTTTTAGCCTTTGCATTCAACTTCAGCTTTCGTAACTAGATTAATAGCAATAGCATAGACATATGTCTTATGCTTATTTGGTTTGTATTCATACAGTGAGATATTATATACTAAAATGTTCGCATTTTTTGATTCCTAATTTTGTTCAATTTACATCAAGTTTAAGTATTGTGAAGGTTAAGGTTATATGTCACCTTGGCTAAGCCATGATTCTCAGTGATTTGGCAGATATTATGTAATCATCCTCCATTTTGTGATCTGATGTGAGTAGCCAATCAGTTGAAAGAGAGTTTACTTGGGGGTGTGGCCTGCATCCAATATATGTGGATGTTCTGGCAAAGCCTGCCCTCTCTGGATCTTGCTTCCAACTCATCCTCCTCTTACCTCTGGTTCTTGGGACGTGAGCCAGCAGCCCCTGGTCTGACCTGCAGATTTTGGGTTTGTCAGCCCCTGCAACTTCTTGAGTTAGGGGAAGCCTCCATCCTGATGTCTAGCACAAAGATTTGGGACTTGCCAGCCTCTACAAATGTGGAGCCATTTTCTTGAAATCTGCCTCTCTCTCTTTCTCGTTCTCGCACTCTCTGTCTCTCTTTATATATGTATACATGCTTCCTTGGTTTTGCTCCTCTAGAGAACCCAGCCTAAGATCAGTATCTTAAAAGAAGAATAATAAATATTTTTAAGTCCTTGTATAATTGAGAAATGTCTTCCTATTGTCTTTTACATAAAAAAACAACTTGGATGAGTAAAAATAATTTACAACAATTTTCTTTTCAAATCTTTGTATAATTTCTCCATTGCCTGCTGACGTGTAGAGTGGCTGAGAAGTCTGCAGCTAGCTTCATGTTGTCTCTTTTTTAGATAAAGTTTTTTTCTTCCCTGTCTGGACACTTGTAAATTTTTTCCTTACCCTACTTTCTGATCTTCTTTTTTTTTTTTTAACTCAGGAAAGTATATAATTTTAAATGCTTCTTTGACTCTCCATTTTCTGCCATCAGTATTTATAATTAATTTGTTAATTGTTCTCATCTCTGTTTTTTATTTTTTATGTTGCATTTTGGAAAAGTTTATTAAAATTTTGTTTTCCTTATTATCAACTCAGTTGTCTAAAGTGCCAATTAAGTTATTTGTTGGAAACAAAGTAGATTAAAGAATAGAATTATAATTTCCAAATCCCAAAATACTGGAAGATCATATTCATATACAAAGTTCAAATGCTCTGCTTACATAAAGAAAAAGTGAAATACAGTGGGTATTGCTACATTGGCATACTGAATGAGAAGATGCAAACAAATAAAAAGCTAAAATTTAAATTTTGGAATAAATGTGTGTGGGCTTATTTGAATACAAATTCAGAAAGTTGCTGTGTCATTTTTTAAAGTAATCAAAATAAAATAGTTTGTGGAAGAGTGAAGAGCATGTTGAATCCATAAGCAATCTTGTAACTGTGGTATTTACAAGTCAAATTCATCTTGGCATGCTCTGTTAAATATTGTTCTCAGCACTCTGCGATGAAATTGCAAGCTTCAAAGAAGTTTACAGAAGAATCGGGTAAATAACCACAAGAAAGGGACAGAAAGGAAAGAAGGCTGAAAAGAAGGAAAGAATGAAGAAAAGAAATGTATGATTGAGGTACTCAATAAAGTGAAAGTAGTTATTTTTACAAAACTTTTAGAACACCAGAGTTATTGGATGTATTACAAATGTAGTCAATTATCTGTCAATGGGGGGGTGGGGACAGGGGATCCATCATCATATTGGCCTCTAATTTAAGATCATAGAGTTCAATTATGCTTAATTTGATTGGGCTCATGCAGATTTGGAATTTAGGGTCTGAGCTTTATAATTTTTCTCCACCTCTGATACAATAGAGGCCATCAGTTAGGAGTAATGTAAGATAAATGTGGATTGAAACAATATCATGAATGACCTTGAATCCAAGATGAGGATGTTTTACCTAATTGTACATGCACTGAGATGCATCGAGTTTTTTGAGCAGCGATTCAGACACACTTGCTTCTTTGGAAGATTGAACTGCTTTGATTTTGTGTAAGAGAGATAGGGAAACCAAATAGAAACCAATTTCAATAATCCAGCAGACATTTTAACTAACTTCATTGGAATGGAAAGTTTTGTACTATTTCAGGAGATGTTGTAAAGTTAATTTAACTGAACTTTAGAATAGAGAAAGATCAATACTAAGCAGTCGTGGTATATTGGCAGTGTGTAGTTACGATTGATCTGATATACTCTTATGTATTTAGAGACAAATGTGACAGGGGAAATGGTAGGTGACCACAGGGTTGCATTTGCATATTCCCTTTATAAGTTTTATATCAAGGCTGTTGATTTCTATGCTGACAATATTTATTTTCGCTAAAAACCACCTTCCTTTGTTATCAGAAAGCAAGTTGTGTTCTGCCAGCCTCTTATTTTAGCACAACCCAGAATGATTCTTCAGGAAAAGGTGAATGTTCACACTTTTCTATTCAATTTTTAAAAAGGCATTATGCACACTCAAAGTGGAAATCTCCATAAACGCAATAGCTTTTGACTTTATGAGCCTTAGATACTGTTTGTTCAAGGAGGGCTTGGGGACATTGCTAGGAATGTGGGAATTACACCCAGATTCGGCCGTCATAATTCCTCTGGTTATGGCAAAGACAAATGTAAAATACCTGGTAACAGAGTCATGTTATGCTCAGATTTCCGCATTGTGGTCTAAGTAGATATTTTGACAGGACCACATGTTTACACACACACACACACACACACAAACACACACACACACACACCCCTTTACTTTCAACAACCTATTGGGATTAAAAAAAAAGAGTATACAATGAAGAGAATAAAGTTCAGGAGAGCCAAAAACAAACAAAGAAACCCCCAAAATCTATCAGGAATTGACGTCGCTAGCATTTCCAGTATTTAGAAATTTAATTAGAAGTACTCTGGTGTTCACATTCTCTAATTCAATGGGCACACAGCACAATGGAAAATGGAGGTCAAGCAATGTTATACAATAAATAAAACTTTAAAATATCTTCATAGCATGTGTGGATCTATATTATTGGTGCATAGCCTGCAAAAGCATGGTTGAAAGCACATCTCAAAATTATCATATGATTCATTCCCCACAGTGCGCACCATGATGTGTTGCCCAGATTCCCCCATTGTTGGGACGGCCGTGGATAATTATCTGTTAGCTGTTAGCCCCTTCAGGGATTGTGCCAGCTGGAGAAAACCACCTCCCCAAGATTGTGTTCTTTTCAGACTGACTCACATCCAGTGACTGATCTCTTATGGATTCTAATTGCCTTGTCAGCTTGGCCAAACTCAGCACAACTCTGAAGGACTTTTTCCAGGGGTTTATCTAAAGTTGACCATCTTTGGGCTTACATCATGGTTCAACTGCTTCTTCCACCCAATCCTGTCTCTTTCCCCATTTTCTAATAGTGTTGACCCCAAGGGCACTCAATAAACACACTGCAAAATAAAGTCTGCTTCTCAGGAATCCAAATTGTGACATTTTCTTTTGTTAAAAGACTTAAGAAATATTGATATAAAAAATAATTCTTCATTTCTTTTTTAATAAAAGTGTGATAAATTCACTGCAATATGAAAGTGAAGTTGCTGTTTTAAAATTCCCAATAAAAAAGTGCTCTAATAAGTGAGCCTATGCTAGTACCTAGAAAATGACCCCACCTTTAGTACTGTGCTCCTCTGGCAAAGAAAGGATTAAGATAATTCTTCCACAAGCAACTCAACATTTGATAACAAGTCAAATGTGCTTTCTGGTACCTTAGAATCTTCTGAGTCATCTAGAAATGTAGCTGAGAAAACGATACAGACACCCACAGTGTGGGGGAAACATTGGTTTGTAAAAGTATTTGAAAAATAATGTAATGTGGAAGACAGCAATTTACTTTGGGCAAAATTCTTAGGCAAAAGTGATTCATTTGCCTTCCTAGAAATAATTTCAGAAGGGACTTACTTAAAGCAATTAATATAATTCAATTCTAATAAATCGTTCTCATATGATTCTGTCATACTTTGCTCAAAACATGTCTATGGCACAAAGCTGGGTATAATGAATCTTATAGCTACGACCACAGGGAATTCCAATATTTCACAAACAGCAGAGATGTTAAATCACTGAAACTTGGTAATATTTTGTCATAAAATGATAAAACACATAAGCTTTTAATAAGAAGTTCTAACAAATTAAAATAAAAATGTTTATAATCCCAAATTTAAAAAAAATGGTTTTTATATTTTCCAGTTTTCTCATATTTTCTTACCCACACATTCAGTTATATGATTTGGCACAACTACATTATATATATATATGTTATGTGTATATATACACACTTCTCTGTATATACACTGTAATAGACACCCGGAAACACATGTTTAATTTATAACTACATGTGATAATCTATTTTGAATGGAAATTGCTTTCAAAACCCACAGTTGCCATGATATTACTATTTTATAATATTCTACATGTCTATACTTGCAAAAAGTACTGTGCTAGGCTGAAGTATCCTTCTTTATTTAAGAATATGCCCTTGCAGACATTTTGGTCTAAAGTCACTTTGGGCAACTGCAAGTTTCAGCTTGCGTTTACCGAGCTCAATTTGGGCAGTGCAAGTGTGTATGTTCCAGTTCTAAGCAATGACTTTTTTGCAATTACTACAATTAGGTAGCTGCAATTATTATAAGTAAAATGCATTCCTTTTACTGAAACTCTGCCTTTAGTTTTAGTTGTACTGTGTCAGACTTTCTCACTGGACATTTTATGGCCCTGATGATTAGGTGAACACATTTTGAACGAAGAAATCAGAGCGGTTTTATTTTTAAAAAGAAGCAAGAAAAGTTTGAGAAAGTTGTACTCAATCTTTAATACTAATGAATAACTTTTTTAATACGTTTCTCAAGCATTGTTTTCATTGTTTAGATCCTCAGTAACATACTGGGATGTCACTCGTTGTTGGTGATTTTGTTTATCAGATCTCCTCCTGAGGACATCGAATCCTGCCTTCTCCATCACATCATAGTCTAGAGGAAAATGATGACTCGTAAAAGTCATCATATCAAGCGAGGAACTAGGAAGCATAGATAGGTTATCAGTAAAGAGATACCTCGGTGTTTGCGAGCATGTCTCTGATAATAAAGATCTCTGTCTGGAAATCCTGAAAGTACGGTAGAGTCGTTATACTTCTGCTCAAAAAGCTATCACTTGTCAGTAAGAGTAACCACAGTCATTATAAGCAAGCAAAACAATGCTCTTCTCAGAAAACAGCCCTGAAATAGTCCGGGAAAGGGACTTACTTCATCAGATTTTGGCTTTTGCGGATTCTTATGATCCGATCATTCATAGCTTGGGTTCAGCAGTACCTCCCAGACATAGCTAATGTTCAAAGAACTCAAGGCATCGACCAAGTAATGATGTACCAGGAAAACATTGTTCTTCAAGGACAATATGCCACCTTTCTATTCCATCATAATATGATGCCAGAATAAAAAACAAAACAAAACCCCTTGCTGTCAAGTCGATTCCGACTCATAGCTGCCCTATAGGACAGAGTAGAATTGTCCCATGGGGTTTCCAAGGAGTGGCTGGTGGATTTGAACTGTCGACCTTTTCGGTTAGCAGCCAAGCTCTTAACCACGGTATCACCAGGGCTCCAATCCCAGAAGAGGAGATATGTAAAATCAGTTTTCATTAGCATTGTATTGTATCTCCACATGTTCCAAATTTCCTGTGTTAAACTGAACTTAGAGCCAGGTCTGCTCACCCAGGCTCGGCAGGGTTACTCACTGCTGGTCATTTCCGGAAGCTGTTCTGATGACTCCATTATAACTTAGATAAAAGTGATTTTCTGGTTCCCCGAGGATAATTAGAAGTTAATCATATTAAATAGTTTATACTTTCAGCGTTGACATTTTACTGGTAGGCAGAGTTAACTGAAAGGGCAATGTGTTACTGTGTGTCAGTTATGGGAGAAGAGTATGCTGAAGACAAATTTCATCTTTTAACAGTTTGCTTGGGGAAGCAAATTGTTAGTGATCTTTGGGAGAGGGATGGCGAGAGAGAGAGAGATACACAGAGAGAGAGGCAGCTATTAGAGTTAGCTTGTTTCTGTTGTTATTTGCCATCAAATCAATTCCAACTCATGGTGACCCCATATGTTACAGAGTAGAACGGCTCCATAGAGTTTTCTTGGCTGTAATCTTAATGGAAGCAGATTGCCAGGCCTGTCTTCTGCAGTGCCATGGGGTGGGTTCAAACTGCCAACCTTTAGGGACCTATTAGAGTTAGCACATGGAAAATAGCATAGAAAGAGTGAAGTGATTCGTAGATTGGGAAATCCTCAATAGAGTCCGAACAATAAGCAATTTCAGAAATCAAATCTATCTGGGCATTCATTGTGCTTCTACACCATTTTCATGCCTGCAGATCCCTCGGAATTATTCAGTGAGTTCAATGTTCTTCCGTTAAGTAGGGTTTGGCTATTCCCGTTCTGGTTGTAAATTGCATACCATCAGTAATCCTGTACTTATCTCTTCTTGAAGGACCTTCTGCTATCAGATAATGTTCTTAGCTATGGAAGTGTGTAAAATTAAACAACGTTTTCATGTTCTGTATAGATCAGCAAAAGGACAATGTACAAGACCATGCCTGGAATAGCCAGAGAGATGTTCTGATGGTAGATGACCTTTGATCTTAGTCTTCGATGAACTGGCATTTTCCAGGTAGATAGAATGGGTGACTAAGGGAGGAGGTGAAAACCAATAGTCATCTAGGTTGTTGAAAGCATGCACTGGTGTCAAAGGCAAGGATTTCAATTCAATATGTCCTATGTACTTGATGTGTTACTGTAATCTTTCTTGACCTTAATTTCCTTATATGTTAAACAAGGATATAATACGATTGACCCTATCAGGTTGTTGAAAGACACAAATGACATAATATATGTAGTCAGAAATCATCGAGTTCCTGACATACAGTATGCACCCAATAAGTGTTAGATATTATTATTTAAAAAAAAAAAAATTATCCTTATCATCAAAGTACCTTTCGATGTGACTATTCAATTCTCCGTGGGTTTCTTTTTTTGGTTTTCAAGTGAAATTAGAGCAATTAGAATGATAGACATTAAAATAATAGATCTCTGAATTAATAAAATATGACACATTTCTGACATTTATTTTTAATAATTATTATATGCATCCATCAATAATCTCAATTTTTTTCAGTTTTCGTATGTAGAAATTTAATGAGATATTAATTCCTGATAATTATCAAAATTTTTAGACAAGTTGTTCCTCGATTCAGAGATTTTGATCTCTGTTCTGTAGTAGCTAGTTCTCTCAGCTATTTCAATCCAGACCTCCATACTATGTTTTGCAGCATCACGAAATAAAATCTGTTCCTCAAAATCGTAGCTCCAGCTACATAGTACAGTATAATGGCAACGTCTGAATCAGCCCTTACCATTTTTCCCCTTTCACAGCTAATGATCTAGATTTGTGTTTATTTGTTTTTTATCTGGCAGGTCTGGACTTTTCACTTTATTGAGCTGGTTTTTTTGTTACTGCTTTGATAAAAGAAATAGAAACAGAGTATGATGAACTGGACTTAATTACTTTCTCTCAGCTGGCTTCAGTGATGGTTCAATGACTCTCAATCATCAGCCATTGAAGACCTAGTGTGTGTAAAATTGCTATAGGCTCACCAAAAAACAATGCAGCATAATCTTAGCGTATTTTTTTCTGTTCAGACCACTTTCCAGAACTGGTTTTCTTTCTCAGTAAGAGGATAGAAAGTCTCCCAATACTACCGTATAAATATGATTTTTGTTGTCAGATTTTTTTGAGGTCAACATGGGTACTTTTGACTCTTATCTTGAGCAGAGGGAAAACAAGCTTCGGCAAATGATGTTCTGACATTTATGCAGTTGTAGTTGAAATTATTTAAGTGGATTGTAAACTCCTTGATGATGAGAATTATTTCATGCGTTCATTATGCATTACAAATTATCTAAGGAACCCTGGTGGTTCCTGGTTAAGGCTCTGTTTTTAAGCAAAACGTTGGCAGTTCAAACTCACCCGGTTGTTCCATGGGAGAAAGACCTAGTGATCTGCTCCCATAAAGATTACAGCCTAGAAAACCCTATGGGGCAGGTTCTGTTCTGTCACATGGGGTCACTATGAGTCGGAATTGACTTGATGGCACCCAACAACAGCAACGTGTTACCTAATGCTGTCCTTGCACATGGTATGTGCTAACTAAACACTTACTGAATTGAATTAAATAATAATATATCATTGATGGTTGTTATTTACCAAAAAAGTTGTCAATGAGAATATACAAAGAATTTAATTGTCAAATCAGGCTCATAAGAATCATATATTTTACACAGTATCACAGTTTACTGCTAATTTCAAGGATGCACATAATTGTGAAGAAGAGATGAAGCAAGAAGCCTTGGATCGTCAACAGCCCTCCAGGTGCTTCTTTGCTGCATCAAGATTTATCCTGATTCAGATTTATCCAGAGAATTCTCTAAGGGTTGTAGGTACCATCACTTAGACACGAGAAGCCATTTTCATCATGAAAGATTGTATTCATTTTCTACAACTACTGTAACAAATTACCACAAAATTTTTTTTGTTACTGTTAGTTGCCCTCAAGTCAATTCTGATTCATAGTGACCCTACGTGTGCAGAATAGAACTGCTCCATAGGGTTTTCAAGGCTTTGATCTTTCAGAAACAGATCTCCAGGCCTTTCTTCCAAGGCGCCTGTGGGTGGGTTTCAACTGCCAACCTTTGAGCTAGTAGTTGAGTGCTTAACCATTTGAGTCACCCAGGGATTCCTTCCCACAAATTTAGTGGCTTAAAATAGCACAAATCCATTATCTTACAGTTGTGTAGGCTAGAAGTCCAACATGAGTTTCTTGGGTCTCATTGGGCTAATATTAAGGTGGACGTAGGGCAAGGTTCTTTTCTTGAGGCTCTAGGGGAGAATCTGTTGCCTTGCCTTCTCCAACTTCTAGAGCCACCTACACTCCTTGGCTTGTGGACTATGTCCTTCATCTTCAAAGACAGCAACAATGGGTTGATTCCTTCTCACATAGTATCACTTTGACCTCTTCTTCTGCCTCCCTCTTCATCTCAGGACCCTTGTGATTGCATTGTGCCATTCCGATAATCTGGGACAATCTATTTTAAGGTGATTGCATTGTGCCATTCCAGTCACCCGGGACAATCTCTCTATTTTAAGGTCAGCTGAATAGCTGCCTCAGTTGCATCTGCAACCTTAATTCTACTTTGCCGTGGGCCTTATATTCCAAGGGCTGCCAAAACAAAATACCACAAAGTAGGTGGCTTTAAAGAACAAAAACTTATGTTCTCACAGTTCTGGAGGCTAAAAATACAAATCAGGATCTCTGCCTTGATTTCCTCTGTGGTCCTGTCTCCTAGCTTCTGGTAGCTGTCAGCAGTTCTTGGAGTCCCTTTGCTGCTTATAAATACATGCATCTGCTTCTGTCATCTCATGGGATCTTCTCCTCCCTGTGTTTCTCTCTCTTATAAAACACCACTCAGAAGGGATTAGGATTAGAACCCACCTACTCTGGTATGACTTTAATTTAACCCTTTGGTGATCCAATTGTTTTCTGCTTTGTATTTTTTGTGGATACCATGTGTTTTCATTAATGGAAGCATGCTGAATCATTGAGTGTGTCTGAATGTTGGTAGATAGTATGGATTTTTTTTTTTGCCCCCTCCCACAAGCCTACCTTAAGCATTTAGTGGTACATATGAAATACCACTAACTATACCCCAGAGTTCCCACCGGGGTCTATTGGTACATATATGTAACAAACAAAAACTTTAAAAATTTCTAATTTTTCCTATCAAAAATTCAGACACCTCCTACAGTACCCTATAAAAACAGTCATTTGCAGCACACGCCCGTGTCTTCAGTTTCAAACAGTCATAAAGGTCCTTGCCTTGCGGCAGTACACACTCTCAATGGTGCAGCAGCTTCCCAATAAACCCCAGAGGCTGACAAAGTTTGCGTTGCTATACATACCCCTGGGCAGGAAAGGGTTATGAACTGGTAACATCTGCAAAGAAAAATTCTATTTTTTCAAACAAGATCACATTCACCTGTGCAGGTATCAGGCCTTCAACATATCTTTTGAAGGGGGACAATTTGATCCATAACACTGTGTAAGGTAACAGATTCACAGTTTCCAGAGATTAGGATACGGACATCTTTGGGAAGGCATTATTCTACCTACAACAATCACCTCCATTTTATACTGTGGTGCTGATATAACTGAAATGACATTTTTGGTAAAGCCACAGATTCCAAGTTTATGTACAGTAATTAAATCTAGATAGACCAGATACATTCTGCTAAAATGGATTACAAAGGAAGCAACTCTTCTACTAGCAAATGCTATTAGCATGTTGCCAGGAGATTTGACCAGATTACATTTTTGTTTTTCTTTCCTGGTATAACCTGGTAAAGGGAGGGAATTGATTGGAGACCTTTTGTGATTTCTTACCTTCCAGTACCAAATACCCTGGAATTTAAGTATTGATTTATTATTAGAACGACTTTATATCAAATCAGATATTACATTAACTTTTGTAATATCTAATATACTATAGCTATGGCTGTATATCAATCTAGAGGTGCCTCAGAAGAAAGTCCTGGCAAATCACGGCAGAAAAATCAGCCATTGAAAATCCAATGGAGCACAGCTCCAGTGTTACATACATGGGGTCTCCAGGAGTCAAATCCACTCAACAGCAACTTTTTTTAAAAAAAATATAAATTAATAGTTGAACAATAAAATAGAAGAATTTTTATATATAATTCACTTCTCCTCTTCATATGTAAGACTAAGTTGTATATGACCTACGCTTCTAGAATACGGGAAAAAAAGTACACACGTACACCCACACAGATACACGCACCCTGAGAGAAAAAGAAAGACTCGTTAGCCTCTTTTGGACAGATGGATCTGAATCTGAGTCAACCCTAGCCCAATGAGTAAAAAATATTCTATGCAGAATATGCCCAGAGCTCCTAAGAACCAGAGCTTCACCTACTTTGAAGACTACAGAGCTGATTCTAAGGTCATATAACTTAAGGAGTCCGTTTCCACGCAGTATGTGTGACAACATCATCATTCGTCAATTTGTTCCAGGGTCACTTGGGTTGTATTTGGCATGACAACTGATTAAAAGCCATTTATTTCTTACTGAGGATTAACAAACTATTATTCCCATAGAAAAGTCTGTCTTTGATACAAACAACTGCCTAATATAAAGTTTTCTCCCAGGAACAACCCAGACCAAAATAGCCACTGGGCTTTCTTCCTAATTTAATCCAAGACTGGACAAACATTACTTTCTACAGAGACATATCCCTCTCGAAAATAATAATCCATCATTATCCGTTCCTTCACCCGACTTTATTTTCTTTCTTATCACACTTCCCAGGATGGACACAATAGTATTTATTTGTTTACTTGTCATAGCCTCCCTTCTCAACTGGATGTAAGTTCTATGACAGAGAGACCTAAAAAAGTACTGGAAACACAGCAGGTATGTGATACATGTTTCCTGAATGAATAAGTGGATGATCAGAAAGGATGTACCAGGTACACTGAATCTGTAAGCTTCTTCTAGCTTTTTCTGTATGAGCAGTTTTAGAAGATTAACTTTTTTTTAACTGTGTTTTAGGTGAAAGTTTACAACTCAAGTTAATTTCTCATACAAAAATTTATACACATATTGTTTTGTGACATTAGCTGCAATCCCCACAATGTGACAGCACACTCCCCCTGTCCACCTGGGTTCCCTGTGTCCATTGAACCAGTTCCTGTCCCTTCCTGCCTTCTCATCCTGCCTCTGGACAGGAGCCGCCCATTTGGTCTCGTGTATCTGATTGAACTAAGAAGCACACTCCTCATGGGTATTATTTTTTTGTTTTATAGTCCTGTCTATAAAGAGTGGGCTTTGGAAATGGTTTTAGTTCTGGGTTAATTAGAAGACTAACTTTTTAAAAGTTTCTTTTACAATTTAATTGGTATTTAGAGCAACATATTTATTGAAGATGATAGTACTTGGTGTGGTAGGCTGCTGAATAATGGCTCTCTGGAGCAGTGGTTAAGTAAGTACCTGGCTGCTAACTGAAAGGTTGGTGGTTTGAACCCACCAGCTGCTCTGTGGGAGATAGATGTGGCAGTCTGCTTCTGTAAAGATTACAGCCTTGGAAACCTTATGGGACAGGTCTACTTTGTCCTATAGGGTCGCTATGAGTCAGAATTAACTCAACAGCAATGAGTTTAGTTTTAAAGATGTCTATGTTCTAATTTCCAGAACTTGTGAATATGTTTCCTTACATGGCAAAAGGAATTTTTCAGAGATGTGATTAAAGCTCTTGACATGAGGAGATTATCCTGGATTATCTTGGTGAGCCCATATAATCACATGGGTCCTTTTATGAGGGAAGCAGAAGGTTCAAAAACAGGAGAGGTGATGTGATGAGAGAGAGAAAGACATAGAGACCTAGACTGGAAGATGCTGCACTGATGGATTTGAAGACAGAGAAAGGGACAAAGCTGAGGAACGCAAGGGTCTCCAGAAGCTTCAAAGACAATGGAAAATTCTTCCCAGAGCCTCCAGAAGGAGCCAGGCCTTCTGACACCTTAACTTTAGCCCAGTGAAACTGATTTTTGACTTTTAACTTCCAGAAACCAAAAAACCGATCCCATTGCTGCCGAGTCGATTCTGACTCATAGAAACCCTATAGGACAGAATTGAACTGCCTCATAGAGTTTCCAAGGAGCAGCTGGTGGATTTGAGCTGCTGACCTTTTGGGTAGCAGCCATAGCTCTTAACCATTACACCACCAGGGCTCCAAAATAATACATCTGCGTTGTTTTAAGCTACTGTTTGTGGTAATTTGTTACAGTGCGTATAGGAAACTAATATAATTGGTAAATTATAGATAAATTAGAGATTACATTCAATAATTCTAAGGCTATATTGACAAGATTTTTTTTTTTTTTCCTTAATTCAATGTCCTGGATTCATGGGAAGTTGAGAAAGAACAGTGAGGGAAAACAACCTTCATGAACTCTACATATTATAGATTTTTCTCTCTGAAGATTTTCCATTTCGTGGGTTTTGGCCAGAAATAAGGTTAAAGCCTAAAGGTTCTTTCTCCTGTGGTTAAGGGGGAAAGAGATGTAACACTATCTGAATCCTGGTCCAAATCTGATCGCAGGTTACGACTGGGATTCAGAAAAATTAATATGAAAGAAAGCCGTGGTTTCAGTGGGTAGATAAAATATTCAACTTACTCATTTTGAAAATGCTGTGAAGTGTCAGTATAACTTAACATCTAAATAAAAGACTGTTTAATGTGTACCAACGGCCATAAAGGCATATGTAATATTTATTTCTAATTCTCATGCTATGCCAGGATATGATTTAAACTATTTAAAACACAAAAACATTGTTGTTGTTAGGTGTAGTCGAGTCAGTTCCAATTCACAGCAACCCAGGGTACGTTGCTATGTTTGAGCCCATTGTTGCAGCCACTGTGTCAATCCACATCATCGATGGTCTTCCTCTTTTTTGCTGACCCTCTACTTTACCAAGCATGATGTCCTTCTCCAGGGACTGGTCCCTCCTGATAACATGTCCAAAGTATG
>NW_004444035.1:6120117-6134088 GCF_000243295.1 Trichechus manatus latirostris | reverse complement strand
AACACTCTGGCTGTACTTCTTCCAAGACAGATTTGTTCGCTCTTCTGGCAATCCGTAGTGTATTCAACAGAAACATTTCTTAGCCTTAAATTTTAGTGTCTCATGAGGTATCTTATGGAATAATTATTACTTCATAGGGTAATTATATGGGTCAATTTAACGTTTGAAATTATAAAAAGAAAGAGAAAAAACTGAGGTCAATTTTATATAACTTAATTCAATTAAGAATGTATCACTCCTTTTGGATGCATACATTCAAGAAATAATGAGTAAGCCACAATTGTAAAGATGGTTATAGCTACCTTGCATTGGTGAAAAATCAGATGGTCAGAAAGAAGCCAAGCTGGTTGACAATGATGAAGAAACGCATAATGATGACCACTTTAGAATAAACAATTCTGTTATCCAAATTTGGGGAGTAATAGCAAATGATTGTCAGGTGCGTGCTGTGACAGCTTTTGTAGCTATTACCTCGTATAGAGTAAACTCGTTGCCGTCAAGTCAATTCCGACTCATAGTGACCCTATAGGGCAGAGCAGAACTGCCCAGAGGGTTTCCAAGGCTATAGTCTTTACTGAAGCAGACTGCCACATCTTTCTCCCATGGGGCGTCTGGTGGGTTGAGCCGCTGACCTTTCAGTTAGCAGCCCAGTGCTTAACCACCGTGCCCCCAGGGCTCTTTATAGAGACCACTAAAATTCCTACTTAAAACTCAGGAAAAGAAAGCAGAGGAAAGTTAATTAGCCTGCCCAAATTCACATGGATTTTAAGTGCTAAAGGGACGATTTGAACTTCTATGTAACGTCAGAGCTTACATTCTTAACCACTATAATGCATTGGCTCCCATACCCGGACGTGGAATTACTGCATAATTAAATAGCTTTTATAGGAGTTCTGTACACTTTGGTAAAATTTAGAGTTATGTGCTTGGACATGTCCCCACATGGGCACCAGGACTCTTCAACATCCTTCCAATCCATCCCCTCTTCTTTTCTTTCTCACTCACTAGCAATGGAACATAATGATGGCAGTAGGTACCTGGGGGGATTGGAGAAATTCGGAAATAAGGTCCAGAAGTAGGTACCTGGGGGATTGGAGAGGCCCTCAAAATTAAAAAAAAAAACAAGTTCCAATGGTAAAGGTCAAAAACTTAGTTTACACTTCATGTGAACCAATAATTTTAACCTTCTGACAATGATGTGCGGCTTAAACTATCCAACCAAATCACAGCAGAAAATGTATGAGAGAAGGTTATCTTTGCAAACTATTTCTTCTTGGAAGTATGTTTTGTGTCTGAGTAGAGTCAAACTAACCTTTCACGTTCTGAATCAAGTCAATTGGTTATCAGGTCATAATTTGAAGAATCTGGAAAAAAATGTCTGAAAAGTAAGGCCTGCTCTATATTGAATTACAGCTACAGATTTTATAATTTGGCAGATTAGGCTTTTTTTTTTTTTTATATTAAAGACCACAGTCTCTGGCATATAAAAATTGTGAACTATAAAAAAAATCTCTTTATTATACATTATCATGGTATAAAAGCTTAAATGATTAAATCATCGAACACTGAAACTCAAAGTAATAAATATGAAACGATCTGTGAATTCCAAAGCTCTTTGGTTGTAAAAATGAAAGATGTATATATATTTTGGCTGGAGGCAATTATGCCATTATCACATATTTTTCTAATTAAAAATCTAACAGTTGCTTTTTTCTTTGTCTTTGTTGAGATTCTGGGGCATGAAACGACAATAATAGTAAACTAGATCAATGCATCTTAGCAAGACCCTGTTAGCAACCAACTCAGAAAGAAATTGTGTTTTTATTATTGACTTTATAATAAATCTTCTAAATTCTCAGCTGAAGCAGTCACATACTTAACAATAGCTGAAAATACAGTTGTGTTATTTCTTTAAAAAATGCAAATAAAAGTATGCTCACTATAAAATTTTCTAATTTTATTTTAATGAAAAAGTGGCAGACTTTTGAAAAGGGCTAATCCTATGTGCCAAGATTATTTGTAGAAAGGATTTAAATGATGCACAATATTTCTTATTATGAAAGTAGATCGTGTTTTTGACTAAGCACTGGAAAATGTAAGAAAAATTAATAAAGTAATTTTAGAAAGAAGTTTTATATAGTCACAATATTTTGTAATGTAATATGAAAGCTTGACTTTTTTATAAATTTATTTTAGTGGCTTGAACCTCAGTTAAAAATGCCTTAAAAAGACCCAGAACTGATGATAATGACAAATCCTGTGAGATCATTTAAACTGCATCCAATATTTCTAAATAAGAATAACATATCCACTAAAAATTACTTGCACAGTTAGAAAATTGGTCCAAACTCTGGTCAGCTAAGGAGCTGAATAAACACTTTACACAATATCAAATAAAAGTTACTTCTAGAATGTTTGAGAAAGTGTCTGTGATCCCAAATAATTTAAAAGTTGAATGCAGTAGTTTCAATTTCCAAGTAAAAGGTACTCTTGATTATATAACTCACTGAAACCAGAAGCAGAGTCATGTTTAGGCCAGGTGTCAGCAAGCAAAGGTGGATGAGTTCATCTTCAGCAACTTCAGTAACTCCAGATTCCTCCTTATCGCTCTCCACCTCAGTCTCCTCTCCCCAGTTACTCTGTAGCCAACGGCGAGGCTCATCAGTATACATCGGTATGGCCACAGGGTACTTTAAGGCCAGTGCCCACTCAGATTGGTCAGTGCCAATGAAAAATTGCTTGTTAAATAGTTTGGACATCACTACTTGCAGTGTTCCTAGAGCTTTTTCTGATACCCATATATACACTTATTCACAAAAAATCTCATCCTGAAATAGAAATGAAAAATAGTTTAATCTCTTATTTTTCTCAAGATGTTTACATTTTAACATAGGCCATGCCTAGTTTAAGCCGAAGGAATTTCAATTTCCCTGTTTCCAAAAAGAGATATCCACTCGACTTCAGTTGCTTACACTCATGGCCCCTGCTCACTCCCCTGGAGAAAAAGAAGTGACTTGTGGGCAAGGAATCAGGCATGTTCACTTCAGCCTCTTTTTCTCCCTTTTATGGAACTAATCTATTTCGTTCACTGGTATTAGCCTCCATACTTAGAAATTTGCCTGGCCTGTAGGACGGGCTCAGTAAGCATTTGTGAAAGGAACAATGAATCTGCTGTGTCATCAATGTAAGTAGTAAATTTCTCTAATTCATGGCATAGACCAAAAATTAGCCAGCTCATTGGCCAAAGATCTAAACCCACATTCTACAGTCTGTCAGTAATCGAGTAAATAATTTTACACCAGTCTATTTGTTTGGTCTAACTCTAATAGGTTTAGACTCCAAACAGGGATAATAAATATTATTTAATGTGTTCCCTGAATCCCTAAAATATAACTGAGGGAACAGTATAATGAGGCAGTTTTCAGGTCAACATAACACAGAACATTTTCTAAATGAAGGCTATTCAAAAAACAGAATGTGTTATCTTGAGCGTACTCAATTCCAGCAGGAGAAATTTAGCAGAGAAAAATGCTTGCTTAAGAGGGATGTTGTAGAGAATGATCCCAGTAGCAGACATAGATACATCAGTCAATGTCCAGTCACAAAGGCAGGGACCACTCCAGATATTTCCAGCAAAGAGGAGTTTAATGCTGCAAATTGCTAACAAAATTATCAGAAGGGCTGGAAAAGCAAAACCAAGAAAGCTAATTTACTGGAGAAGTAAAAAGGAGAAGGGAAGGTTACCTGGAAAACAGGATTCTTTTTCCAACCCTAGGATGAAGCACAGGAGCTAGGCTTCCAGCTGATCTGCTAGAAGCATTGATGCTATAGGTGCTTCCATTGCCGCTGAGCAGAAACCAAGGATCTGGATCCCGCTGATGCTGCTGGTGACCCTGTCACCTGAAGGTGCTTCTGGAGCCCACAGTCACCTCCCCGTGCTGCCGCTGCTGCTGCCAGAGACACTACAGGAAACAGAACACAAAGAATGCTTCTTTCTTACTCCCTCTTTCAATCTCCTGCCAGGGCTTCCTGTTGGACAAATCTTACTCTAAGTCTGCTGGCAAGGGACTTTGGGAAGATTATTTTTCATATTTCCAGCTCCCCGCCATACAAAGGAAGGCAAAGTAAGGGTTGAAACGAAGCTGAGAGCCAGTACATGAACAACTAGAATACCAGATAATTTATTTTTTAATAAGATGCTTTAAGATCCAAAGAAATCAGTCACAGTACAAAAACTACTCACTGTCAACCCCTCTAGAAATCACTGCAGCAGACAACTAAGGAAATTTAGAGGAAATAAATAATTATCAGGTATTTATAGTGTCAAAAATACTAATACTGATGGTACAACCACTGTGGAAAATGATATGGCACCTCCTTAAAAAACAAGAAATAGAAACACCATAGGATCCAGCAATCCCACTCCTAGGAATATATCCTAGAGAAATAGGAGCCGTCACATGAATAGGTATACACACACTCATGTTCATTGCAGCATTATTCACAATAGCAAAAAGATGGAAACAACTTAAGTGCCCATCAACAGATGAATGGATAAACAAATTATGATACATACACACAATGGAAATCTATGCAATGATAAAGAGCAATGATGAATCCTTGAAACATCTCACAACATGGATGAATCTGGAGGGCATTACGCTGAGTGAAATAAGTCAGTCACAAAAGGACAAATACTGTATGAGACCACTATCATAAAAACCCAAGAAAAGGTTTACACAAAGAAAAAAACAATCTTTGATGGTTAGGAGGCAGGGAAAATCACTAACTAAATAGACAAATGTTAACTTTGGTGAAAGGAAAAACAACACACAATATAGGGGAAGTCAGCATGACTTGACCAAGGCAAAGCCGTAGAAGCTTCCTAGACACATCTAAACACCTTGGAGTACCGAGTCACTGAGGCTGAGGGATGGGGACCATGGTCTTGGGGGACATCTAGGTCAGTTGCCATAACACAGTTCATAAAGAATATGTTCTACATTCTACTTTGGTGAGTAGGGTCTGAGGTCTTAAAAGCCTGTGAGTGGCCATCTAAATACATCTGTTGGTCCCATCACATTCGGAGCAAAGGAGAATGAAGAAAACCAAAGACACAAGGAAAATATTAGTTCAAAGGACTAATGGACCACATGAACCACAGCCTCCACCAGCCTGAGCCCAGAAGAAGAACTAGATGGTGCCCAGCTACCACCGCTAATCACTACGACAGGGATCACGTAGCGGGTCCGAGACAGAGTGAAAGAAAAATGTAGAACAAAATTCAAATTCACAAAAAATGACCAGACTTACTGGCCTGACAGAGACTAGAGGAACTCCCAACACTATGGCCCCCAGACACCCTGCTAACTCAGAACTGAATCCACTCCCGAAGTCCAGCTTTCAGCCAAAGATTAGACAGGCCTATAAAACAAACAATAACACATGTGAGGACCTTATTTCTTAGTTCAATCAAGTATATGAGACCAAATGGGCAACATCTGCCCAAAAGCAAAGACAAGAAGGCAGGAAGGGACAGGAAAATTGGACTAATGGACATAAAGAACCCAGGGTAGAAAGGGTAAGGGGGAGAGTGCTGACACATTTCAGGAATTGCAACCAATGTCACAAAACAATTTGTGTATAAATATTTGAATGAGAAACTAATTTGTGCTGTAAACTTTCACCTAAAACACAATAAAATTAAAAAAAAAGAAATACTAATATTGAACTACAACTGTCCAAGTACACATAACAAATAGTTTACATTCTAAATAAACAGAACAATTAGAAAAGTCTGAAATGCTAAACTTACCAACTGTATTTATAATTACAATTTAGAATGAGGAAAAATTACTTTGGGCTCCTCTGAAAAGACTTCAAGAGGATATCAAACTTCATTTGCACTTGTAGATGAAGTAGGACTGAATGGAGGGGGTTGTTTTGGGTTAAGAAGATAGCATGAGCAAAGGAATGGACGCTAAACTGAGGTACCATGTGTGGGGAATATGGAAGGTGGAGGAGAAAAGTGAGAAACTTAGTCTCACTAAACGGCTTGAACATCAGAGTGGGGTCAGATTAGGTGGGTCCTAAAATTACAATCCCCTGGTGGTGTAGTGGTTGAGAGCTACAACTGCTAACCAAAAGGTTGGCAGTTCAAATCCACCAGGTGTTCCTTAGAAATTGTATGGGGCAGTTCTACTCTGTCCTATAGGGTTGCTATGAGTCCGGATCAACTCAAGGGCAACAGGTTTGGTTTGGAAACCCTGATGGAGTAGTGGTTAAGAGCTACGGCTGCTGACCAAAAGGTCGGCAGTTCAACTTCACCAGGCGCTCCTTGGAAACTCTATGGGACAGTTCTACTCTGTCCTATAGGGTCACTATGAGTTGGAATCGACTCAATGGCAATGGGTTTGTTTGTTTGTTTGTTTTAAATTATAATCATGGTGCAGAAAACCACAGAGCCTTGAGAAAGCATGCTGAAAGTGGTTCCTGTGAAATCCACTCTGTTAGACGGATTTTATCTTAGTCTGTCATCTGAATTTGAAAGACTTAAATTTCATTCTCCATTATAATCTACAAACAATGGTCAACCTGTAATATATTGGGAAGTTTTCCTTGGGGGTCTTGTACATCTTGCTTGAAGTGTCTGGTATTTGCAGCAACATCCAAAGCCCTTGACTTTTTCTGACTTCCCTTTTGCTTCCATACTTACTTTTTCCCAGTTTTATCACATGGACAACTGGTGAATTCATGTGTAACACTAATATCAACTCCAGTAACATCGACCTCCCTTGAAGTCAAAACGGTAGAGTTGTTAAGAGAATGGATACTGGAGCCAAACTGCCTAGGTTCAAAGCCCGACTCAACACTTATTACTTGTGTGACCTTGGATATGGTAAACTTCTTTTGCATCACCTGAAATGTGGGATGATGGTAGAATTTGCCTTCTAAGATTGCTGTCAAGATTAAAGGAACTGATAGTATACTAAGTAGCTGCAACAGGGCCTAGTACATATAATATTTTAGAAGTGTTAGCTTTATTTTCTTGATTATCCCCGGACCATGGTCTCTAAACTATGCTTAAACACTGCGTTTTGACAGAGGTACTGTTATCTCCTGAGGCAGCTCAGATCATGTTGGACCACTGAAGTCATAAAATCTTTCCTATCTATTTATTCACATTGTATTCCCTATAATTGCTAGCTGTCGTTACTATTTCTGCCCTCGAAGGTACCTAGAATTGTTATTGTTGTTAGGTGCCGTCGAGTTAATTTTCAACTCAGAGGAAACCCATGTAACAGAGCAGAACAGCCCCATATGATTCTCTAGGTTGTAATCTTCACAGGAGCAAACTGCCAGGTCTTTCTCCTCTGGAGCCGCCCGGTGAGTTCAAACCACCAACCTGTTAGTTAGCAGCTGAGTGTTTAACTGTTGCACCCCCAGGGCTCCTTCACCTAGAACTAGTGTGCCACATTTCCTTCTGTATGTGGCAGCCTTTCCTAGATTGGGAGAGATACAGCTTCCCCCCTCTAAATTCTTTTATTTTGCACATTATTCGTATTTATAGTTCCTTTAATTATTCCTCAGATGATATATTTCTTAGACCGTCATCAGCCTGATTACTCACCTTTGGATCTTTTTCCATTTCTCCATATCATTCTCAAGCATCCAGATAATATTTGCATTTTCATTTCCAAAGAAGTACACACTGGGGAATTCTCAGATGGACAATGGAACAGATATAACTGGACAGAAGACCCTTCCGCCAGCTCATCAATCATCTGCTTAAGTAATCTGCCTGTGTATGAAACTGCACGTGCCATGATCAAATTGTTATTCCTTTAAAGGAAATACTCAAAACGACCTCCCTCAGCTGGACCAGTAAACTGATTGGAGATGATCCCAGAAGAGACGGGAGAGAAATATAATATTTGTCCTCCCCATTCTCTCCCACTACCATCTCTTCTTAATTAGCGTCAGCACATTTAAGCTGCAAAGATTAAAAACTTATCCTGCCATGAAATGATCAATAGTCGCAGATACTAAGCCGTGCAGAGTAGCCATGCATTAAAAATTACAGTTAAAAAAAAATAAGAAAAACCAAACCAGTTGCCATTGAGTCGATTCCGACTCAGCGACCCTATAGGACAGAGTGAAACTGTCTCATAGGGTTTCCAAGGAGCGGCTGGTGGATTTGAACTGCTGACATTTTGGTTAGCAGCTGAGCTCTTAACTACTGCGACACAATGGCTCCATCGTCCTAATATTTTAAAAAATTGCAATACTATGTATTAATTTAGCACGACGTTTTGACAAGTTACATTTTTTAATGTTTTCTACAGATACGTAGTCCCTCCTAGAATGCTAACCTACTATTTAATAAAACTTTGTTAAAAATGAAAAACAATCAATTCATTTTTTTCTGACCCTTCTATTTTAAATTAGCAAAGTTTTCTTATGTGTATATCAGCATTTCCTAAGACTGAAACTATGTTTGTCTGAAGTATTATGAAAAGTATAATCATGAAATTTCTGAAAGATAGATCTTTTCCTATAGTTGAATTCTGTGTCACTAAATTTGATAAGGAGCCCTGGTGGCACAATGGTTAAGCGCTTGGCTGCTAACCAAAAATGTTGGCTATTTGAACCCACCAGCTGCTCTGCAGGAGAAAGATGTGGCAGTCTGCTTCTGTAAAGATTTACAGCCTTGGAAACCCTATGGGACAGTTCTACTCTGTCCTATAGGGTCAGTATGAGTCACAATCCTCTCCCTGGCAACGAGTTTGAATTTTTGTCTTTTTTTTTATATTTGATAAACGTATATGTTACCTGAAGAGAACTCAGAGAAAAACATTGTATTGACAGTAAAACCAGTCTTCACTCTGAAGAAGTCATTAGCTAATCATAGATACTATATTATATATATATATTTATACATATATTATTGTTGTTGTTAGGTGCTGTTGAGTCGATACAGCAGAATAAAACACTGCCTGGTCCTGCACCATCCTCACAATCGTTGCTATGTTTGAGCCCATTGTTGCCGCCACTGTGTCAATCCATCTTATTGAGGATCTTCCTCTTTTTTGATGACCCTCTATTTTCTCAAGCATGATGTCCTTCTCCAGGGACTGGCCCCTCCTTATAACATGTCCAAGTCATGCCATCCCCCTTCTAAGAAGCACTCTGGCTCTACTTCTTTCAAGATAGATTTGTTCATTCTTCTGGCAGTCCATGGTATATTCAATATGCTTCGCCAACACCATAATTCAAATGCATCAATTCTACTCTGGTCTTCTTTAATCATTGTCCTGCTTTCGAATGCATATGAGGCGATTGAAAATATCATGGCTTGGCTCAGACATGCCTTAGTCCTCAAAGTGATTTCTTTGCTTGTTAACACCTGAAAGAGGTCTTTTGCAGCAGATTTGTCCAATGCAATGCATCATATGATTTCCTGACTGCTGCTTCCATGGGCATTGATAGTGGATTCAACTAAAAGGAAATCCTTGACAGCTTCAATCTTTTCTCTGTTTATCATAAAGTTGCTTATTGGTCCAGTTGTGAGGATGTTTGTTTTCTTTATGTTGAGGTGTAATCCATACTGAAGGCTGTAGTCTTTCTATCTACCTACCTACCTAATTATTTTTCCCCAGTAAACCTAATATATATGCACACACACACATATATTAGATGTGTGTGTGTGTGTGTGTGTGTGTGTGCAACACTCTAAGAAAAAAAGACAATGATACGTGCAATAAACCTTGTCTGAAAGATGTCCTTCTCTACCTTGTGGTCCTTGGAAAGCTTGTCCTTTCAGGCCTCCAGGTAAGCTGTCATGTACTCTACAAACCAAGATTCAGGTTTAGATTAAACCTGTAGGGTCCACATAATAATTTATCCCCTTGACAAATCTTTTCTGCTGATTAACAATGGAATTTTATGATCCATTTCTTGAACAATATATTGGAACTTGTTTTATGTGTACCTGCCCTAAGTTGCTGATCCTATAAAACTGAAAGCTAACTAAATTCTCTTGTCACATTTTTGGAGTTAACACGTTTTCCTTATTGGATTTGTTGATTTACTGCTAACAAAGATAAAACTTTCTACTTCAGTCACTTATCTGGGATGTGAAATTGCTTCAATTTGAAAGCAAATTGTATGAGTTTGAAAAAAATGGTTGAGGTACATTTAGCCACCAAAGTATTAACTAGATAGAAATGAAACTAGCAAAGAAAATGACCACATACAGACTTCTGTCAACTCTAAAGTAAAACAGCTAAAAGTCAGTTATTTGAGCAGGAAAATAGATCTTGGCAACCGCTACCATCTAAATTTTCTCAGACTATTGAGTCACTTTTGCAAGTAACTAATATTCTGTCACGTATTGCATTGGCCAAATCTGCTGCAAAAGACCTCTTTCAAGTGTTCAAAAGCAAAGAAGTCACTTTGAGGACCAAGGTGTGCCTGATCTAAGCCAGGGTGTTTTCAATCGCCTCATATGCATGTGAAAGCTGGACAATGAATAAGGAAGACTGAAGAGTGATGCCTTTGAGTTATGGTGTTGGGGAAGAATGTTGACTATATGAAGGCCTGCCAAAAGAACGAACAAATCTGTCTTTGAAGAAGTACAGCCAGAGTGCTCCTTAGAAGGGAGGATGGCAAGACTACGTCTCACGTGCTTTGTTTCAGGAGGGACCAGTCCCTGGAGAAGGACATCATGCTTGGTGAGGTAGAGGGTCAGCGAAAAAGAGGAAGACCCTCAAGGAGATGAAGAGACACAAAGCCGGCAACAATGGGCTCAAGCACAGCATCCGTCATGGGGATGGCGCACGACAGGGCAATGTTTCATTCTGTCGTACATAGGGTCTCAATGAGTCGGAACCGACTCAACAACAATAATATTCTTATCAAGAATATAATAATTAATGACAGTAGATTTATCAACATTTTATAGTTGCATTAACTATGGAATATAGTTACAGACTATTATTCTATAATTAATATTCTCTAACTAGTTAATGTTCAGCAGGAAATAAGAAAAGTATCCTTAAAAGCCTTTGAAAATACTTATAAAACATTGCAGGCAATAGGAAATGCTTTACTTTTTGAAAGTGAAAAGTGTGTTGAAAATATCCTTCGTAAATTTTATGCTATAATCCCCAGCTAGACTAAAAAAACAAAGATGATTGATTTTTTCTTTTTAGTCTTCCCTTAGGTACTGTGTGTTTGCTACATTATTATCTTATTCAGTAAAAAGCCTTTTGTTTTGTTGGAAAATTTCTATTATGACATTTTACGTACATACCTATTTGGAAATGTGACTGTCTTCCCCAATGTAAATAAATACAAGACACTTTCATGTTGTAAGTGGGTCTTTGTGTCATAGAAAACTTAACGTGATGCTTCCATTCCAAAATCAGCCCTAATCCTGGCCAGGAGAACAAATCCCAAGAGCAGAAACAATGAACCTTTCCTGTTCAATTGAAGAAAAAAGCTGAAGTTCTATAATCCAATGTTCAGTCAGAAGGCAGAAACAGCATTCTGAAGTTATATAAAAGAAAACTTAATGCCTCTTTAACTAAAAATAGTTGAAAAAACGGGCTGTGCTCTGGAACTCAGGTGAATCCACGCTAGGCCTCCTGCGTTCACTCTTGCACTTTCTTCAGCGTAAACAGTGCACTGCAATCACATCACTTCATCGTTTAGAATGCTAGAAATAAGCCACGAGAGAGCAGAGCAGGAAAACCCACTGGAGAGAGCAGCTTGTTCTGGGCAGCACAGAGGCAGACAGATCTACGTCCTTGCCTTAAACTTGGGTTTGTCTATGAGCATATGCTGTTCCCCATAGTGAGGTCGGATCATACCAGCACCAAAGGAGCAAAGTCAGCTCCATAGAGACAGGAGGCACTTATTATTTTCAACTGACAGAATTTGCTGCTCCAGGAGAGTTGTTTTATTACAGAAGGAATAAACCAGTAGGTATCCTAATTTCTTCGCCACAAAGGTCAAGTTTGAAAGGAATGGAGATACCAGAACGTGCACGCCAACACATTTTCTAAACTGGTGGGAAGCTATGCAAAGCATATCTTGGGCTCCTGTTTTACAAATTCTAATCAACATGTCAGGCAATCATGGCTGGGTGGGGGAAAAAAGAAAAAAGAAAAGAACAGAGGCCATTGGTGGGGAGGAGGAGAGAAGGAGCAGAGTTACTCAGCAGAAAGCTATGGAGAGGTTTAGCTTAAGAAAGGGTTAGATAACCTGGAGAATGGTTGTCATGTGGAATGAGGAGATGGGTACCTTTTCCTAAAGCTACAGGCACAGAGAGGAGTGAAGTCGTTTCAGGAAAAAATCCAACTGCTGGGATTCTACGCATTGGAGTTGGCATTAAAGATTGTCACATAGTCCAAAATTTATTTTATGCAAGGATGAGAAAATATGATTTTTAGCTCTCCTTTAAAAAAGGAAGAAAAAAAAAAAAACAGCACAAATGATTGTCCAACAGAAGCAACTTTGCCAGAAAGTTGACAAAATGTTACCTCTGCTTCCTTTCTGCAAATTTGGAATCGAATAAGGAGAATTTGGCCCCAAGTTACCGACCTCTTTGCTTTGACACTATAAATCAGTTGGTGAGAGATAGAAGACGCAATCTACACAACAACAAAGAAAACCAAGCTTAAGATAAATGTTGATTTTAAGCGGAAAAATAAAATAGGTAGACCAACCAATAGTATAATTTATCATTTACCAAAAAAAATCCAAGAGTAGCAAAGGTGAAATTTAAGCTCTTAAATATTTGAAAGGAAAAGGTTGTAAGAGGAAAAAGCATGCGCAGAAAAGTCGGGTACAAGAACCTAGCTGAGCTTCCCAAGTGGGTTTCCGGGGGCTCAGAAGTGACAAGCTGGGGCAAGAAGAGTCAGATAACCACGACACGTTTCACCTTCACTACTTGGAAAGAAATTGTCTAACTAGGGCAAACTGACCTGCTGGTGTCACGCCCTTCCGCAGTGGAAGTGCTGCTGTATGTTGCTTGTTACATCTTTGTGCAAGTTGTTTCTCCAACCAGATCGTAAACACTTATAGGGAAAAATCATGGCATGTGCATTTCTCTGAAAGCCTAGCACAGTTGTGAACTCATTGTAAATATTCCTTAGTAATTATTCGTTGGCAGATAGAAATCCAGTTTCTTGGGAAAAAATATTTCAGGCCATTCAAACCAAATATATGATTTCTTTTCGAACTAAATACACGTTTTATATATATTACTCACCAGACTGATCTGCATTTATAACTGAAATTTATTAAATTTTCAGATGGAGGATAAAAGAGAAAATTTTAAGTTGGTAACTGTGTCAATGATAGCTGCACTTATTTGGGGAAGTGAGCTAGACTTCACAGTAACAAGTTCATATGCCCACACATTATACTTCATTTGCAGGGGAGGGTCTATTTTTAAACTCAGCAAAGAGAACTTCAATTCAGATTTAGTTTTGTATTAATTACCTCTGCTTTCTTGCCTGTTGTTTCTACTCTGCTCTATCTTATGTGGCAAATTTGTGCTTAGACTATATTACAAAACTGAGATTCTGCATAACTTTTAAGATATTTTATAGCATAGAATTTTTTTCAGTTTTTCTTCTCCTAAGATTCTTATTATTATTATTTTACTTTTTTTTTTATGGTGCTTTAGGTGAAAGTTTACAGCTCAAGTTAATTTGTCATACAAAAATTTATACACTTTTTTTTTTTAATATTTTATTGTACTTCAGGTGAAGGCTTATAGAACAAAGTTTCTCATGTAACAGTAGCACACATGCTGTTTTATGACATTGGTTAACAACCCCACAACACTTTAACCCTCTAAATTCTCAACTTTTTTTTTTTTTGGTGAAAATACACATAGCCAAAGATACACCATTTCAAAAATTTTTACATACACATTTAAGTGACATTGACTACGCTCTT
>NW_004444035.1:6109689-6119470 GCF_000243295.1 Trichechus manatus latirostris | reverse complement strand
AAGGTAGAATGTAGAGCATTATCTTTATAAGTAGTGTCATGCCAATTGAGCTAGATGTTCCCCGAGACCATGGTCCCCAGAGCCCTCCTTCCAGCAACTCAGTCCCTCGGGGAGTTTGGATGGTATACACATATTTTTATGTGACACTAGTTGCAATCCCTATAATATGACAGCACATTCCCCCTTTCCACTCCTGGTTTCCCGTGTCCATCCAACCAGCTCCTGTCCCTTCTTGCCTTCTCATCCTGCCTCTGGACAGGAGCTGCCCATTTGGTCTCATGTATTGCTTGAACTAAGAAGAACATTCTTCAAGAGTATTATTTTATGTTTTATAGTCCAGTCTAATCTTTGTCTGAAGAGTGGGCTTTGGGAATGGTTTTAGTTCTGGGTTAACAGAGAGTCCACGGGCCATGGCTTTGAGGGTTCCTCCAGTCTTAGTCAGACCATTAAGCCTGGTCTTTTTACTAGAATTTGAGTTCTGCACCACACTTTTTTCCTGCTCTGTCAGGGACTCTCTTCTGTGTTCCCTGTCAGGGTGGTCATTGGTGGTAACAGGGCACCATCTAGTTCTTCTAGTCTCAGGCTGATGGAGTCCCTGGTTTATGTGGCCCTTTTGTCTCTTGGGCTAATATTTTCCTTGTGTTTTTGGTGTTCTTCATTTTCCGTTGCTCCAAGTGGGTTGGGACCAATAAGATACATCTTGGATGGCCGCTTGCAAGCTTTTAAGACTCCAGATGTCACTAACCAAAGTCAGATATAGCATAGATATTTTGGACTTTATCAGGTGGTTCAAAAAGTGACTGACTTAGCAGAAGTAAAAACCTAAATTGTTTCTCAACGTATACATAGCTAACAGTCTGCAACAAAGTGCGCCCAGTGTTGTTTGAAGGTGTTTTCATTGTTTGGGTTTGCCAAACTGATTTGTATGCTTGACATGAGTGTATTATAATTTAAAGTACTACAGGGGTGGGGCTTAGAATGTAAATATGGATCTTGAAAAATTATGAACTGTTCCTGCTATGACCTTATATAATCCGTGCATTTTTGCTTCCTGTTTGCATCTGGTAATTATCTGTAATCAGCTTACTTCCTTTGAGGGGAGGATTTACTTCTGTTGCTGTCTTACTGTTTTGCAACTTAAATTCTTTTCCCTTTAAGTTTCTTGTAACTCTTCTATCCATTACACTTAAAGGCATGATTTAGCATACAGCAAGGATGACATAAAAAAATCAAATTATCTACATGTGTAAAGGACAAAGCCAGTTAGCCAGTAGCCATCAAGTTGATTCTGGCTCATGGCAACCTCATGTGTGTCAGAGTAGAACTGTGCTCCATAGGGTTTTCAGTGGCTGATTTTTTTAGAAGTACATTGGTAAAGGTTAAAAGGTACTATTAAAAAATAATAAAAATGTTTCTCTGAAATTTTGTGTGTATACTAGGTATATATTTATGTATGGTACATGTATCCATTTCAATAAACATAAACTGATTTCCTTGTAATGTAAGCTATTTGTAGAAAAGAACACTGAATTTTTAATGTTTGAAAATAACCCTCAAGAAATATATCCTTCAAAATGGAGGGAGAGAGCAATCATAGCAACAACGATCACCAAACAACATCGCCTCCATCAACCATTCTGAAAAAACTGAGGTTTATGGAAAACAATTTTTTTCACAAATCAAGATTTAAGGGTCTTAAATTAAAACCAACATACTGAATATAATTTTCTTTTTTTTAATACTTCAAATCTGAATGTTTAGCTCTCTTATGGTATAATAGACCCATCCTTTCCTTTTCATCCTTGTAATTTTTCTCTATAAGCAATTGATCAACAAATAGATCATCCACAATGCTGAAGAATGTCTGAGAAACATTCTCTCTGAATGAATCTCTGCAGAAATACTTATGTATCACACACGCACACACACAGTTGATGTGTTCTTCTATATATCATATTCTCTGTTTCAGAGAAAATTTCATGCATTATATCTATGGACAAATTTTTCAAGGAGCAAATTCTTTGAATCAGAGACACCATTTATTCTCATGCTGACATGTCTTTAAAAACATTTACGTTGATTAGAATCATCATTTATTTGATTTCTTTGTCTTTTTCACTGATTATCAAGCCTTCTCTAAGCCCAAACTTCAGTTTTTAGTTCTACTGAATCCATTTCTTGCTGTTTCTAATTTCTGTATTAATTTTGAGAATGTGTTTTGGATATTTACTGAGATTTGTACTCTCTATTTTATTTTTTAAAGTTTTATCATTTGTGTTTGAGCTCTTGCGTCCTTACATTTACGCTAGCTTAAGTGTTACATAGCTCAGAATATTTGTGGGGAATTATCTTTAGTTCCTTGCATTACGTTTTCTTCCATGTTGGGTTCTTTATAGTCTTTTTTCATTCTAAGTTCCTTTTCTGTAACATACTGTATTTTTATATTAGGTGGCGTACTGAAAATTATTAGGATTTTATGACTCATCAGTTTGGCTCATGGAGAACGGGAGCACAATTAGGACACTTGTCACTTTACTTCAGAACACTTCTGCGGTACTTGGCCAAGCATTTTTTATGTGTGTGTGTGTGTTTATTAAAGTCGTTATTTTATGTTATTTTTGTAGTTGTTTGCATGCATGTTATTTTTGCTTTTTTTTTTGTTGTTGTTGCTGTTGTCAGGTTTTTAGGTTTTGGAATGGGAAATTCTCTGAGGCACCTTCATACAACTACCTCAACTTTGAGTCTTACATCTACAGTGTTTAATGTGGATATTTCTTCATCAAACCACAAATTTGTCAAGACTTGAACTATTTATTATACTACAACTTTGTCAAGATTTGAAATATTTATAGTTTAATTCTTGGCATATCACGGAGTATCAATGCATGCTTTATGCACAAATAAGTGAATGAATGAATACATAGCTATAATATATAACCAGTATAAAATTCAAAAGTTTTTAACTAAACAAACAATCTTCTGCATAAATAAAATCTGAGACTTGGAGATATTTTTTCCAGATATTGGACTAAATGAATATCTTTGTGCTCTTTTAAAGAGTAGTAAGAAGAAACGTTGTGAGTCTCTCATACATTATTAACATTGTGAGTCTCTCATACATTATTTTCTGTTTTTATGATGTCTGTAATGGAAGAATTAAATCTTTAAAACAAAATGTAAATTCTCTAGGGAGAAACTAAAGTTTTACCTTAGTTTTGCATAAGATCATAACATCATTTTCTTAGCGTCAAGTTCTAAAGATAAAAGAAAGCTAATACCTGGGCAAGTAAATATTTGAGATGGGAAAAATAATGCTACTAGATAATGGAAAATATTAAAATATAAAAAAGATGTAGACTCTTCTTTTACTTCCTGATATTATTACTATTACTATTGCCCACTCCTAGACTCTGGCCTTATTCAAATAATCATTCTAATTGAAATTTGCTCGTATTTCAAGTCCTAGAACATTCTCTGCATCACAAATTAATATTCTATTATTTATTTTCTAAACCCCCCAAAACTTACTTCACAGGTTTATTGTGAAGATTGAAATACACGTCTATATAGTTTATAGCACAGGACATAATAAATAGTAATAATTCAATAAATAGTATATATTTATATAACCATCATTATCATGATTAGAGCCCTGGTGGTGCAGTGGTTAAGAGCTTGGCTGTTAACCAAAAGGTCAGAAGCTCAAATCCACCAGCCACTCCTTGGAATCCCTATGGGGCAGTCCTGCTCTATCCTATAGGGTTGCTGTGAGTTGGAATCCACTCGAAGCCAACGGGGTTTTTATTATCATGATTATAATCAAATTCTCCGTATTACTCTGAGGATAAAATCCAAATTACTCAGCTTTGTTTGAATGCCTTCTAAGATTTTATGCACTCCCTACATTTCAAAGTTGATTAGGATAACAGCTTCCACCAAATGACCTGTGTATGTCTCACTTTGGGGGTCTTGAATGTGCTGTTGTTTCACCTTGAACATATTTTTATTTTCCTTCTTCACCCAAATGGAAGACGCAATAGAAGAAAAATGTTTCCTCATGTTGGAAACTTTACCAACCCTCCAAAGCAGAGGTCTCTGTATAAAACATGAATAAAAATATATATTAACATGAGTAAAGGAGAACTTCCATTTCTGGAAGTATGATAGACTAAATACTCTGATGAACACTCCCATTTTAAAAAGTATATAAATGTCAAATAAAATATATTTTTTTAAATTGTTTAAAATACATCTCAGTGAAGGTGGGAACTTGGTGAAGTAAGCAGAGCACTAAAATAGGGAGTTTAAAATTTACTTTTTGAATATAGAGGATGACAAACACAATTATACAGGCAAGTCTTACCAAACTTTGAAGGAACAAATCATTTTAATTCCAAATGAGCAATCCAAGGAGTAAAAGGAGAGAAACATACCTCAACTCATTTTACAAGACTAGGAAACTAGTAAATGTAATTGAAGGGTAGTAGTGGTTCAGTGGTAGAATTTTCACCCTCCATACAGGAGACCGGTGTTTGAGTTCTGGCCAATGGATCTCAGTCACCACCACCATCTGTCTGCCGCTGGAGGCTTGCATGTTGCTGTGGTGCTAAACAAGTTTCAGCAGATATTTCAGATGAAGAAAGACTAGGAGAAAACCTGCTTATCTACTTCATGGGATTCATGGGATCTCCACCAATCAGGAGCTGACTCCAAGACAGCTAACAACAACAACAACAAATTTAATATTCACATCTGACAAGTACAGTCCAAAAATGAAAAACTGCAGGCCAATCCCACTCAGAAACAAAGGTGCAAAGATTCTAAACCAAGTATTAGCAAACAGACCCAGCGAATCCAGATATGAAAGCTTGGCTTAACTAACATTAAAGAATGAAGTTTATCACACTAAAAAGTTAATACTGAAGAGTATTAAATAATTAAAGTTAAAGAAGACCCTCTGATCGTCTCAAAAGATGAAGAAAAACACCTACTCCTGAAAAAAAAAATCATAACAAACTATGAACAGATTTAAACTCCCATAAACTGATAAATCTACAGTGAACAGAAAACTCAGTAGAGAAAAGAAGAAAACATTCCCTCTAAAATCAGGAATAATACAAGGGTGTCTACTATAACCAGTTTTATTTGACATTGTACTGAATGTTCTAGCCAGCTCAGTAAGCCAAGAAAAATAAATACAGGTTTGCAACAATTGGGAAGGAAAAAAAGAAAGTTTCCATTACTTTCATGTGATAATTATCAAAGGCAAAACTACAAAATAAACTCTCCCAATAATTTTTAAAATAGTATCAGGTTTCTGGATACAAAATCAATACGTTGTTCTTATTAGGTGCTGTGGAGTCTGTTCCAACTCATAGTGACCCCGTGTACAACAGAACAGAACACTGCCCAGTCCTGTGCCATCCTCATAATCATTGCTATGTTTGAGCCCATTGTTGCAGCCACTGTGTCAGTCCATCTCGTTGTGGGTCTTTTTCACTGACCTTCTACTTCTTCTCCAGGGACCAGTTCCTGCTGATAACATGTCCAAAGAAATTGAGACAAAGTCTCACCATCCTCCCTTCTAAGGGGCATTTTGGCTGTACTTCTTCCAGGTATGGTTTTGTTTGTTCTTCTGGCAGTCCATGGTATATTCAGTATTCTTCGCCAACACCATAATTCAAATACATCAATTCTTCTTTGGTCTTCCTTATTCATTGTGCAGTTTTTGCATGCATATGAGGTAATTGAAAATACCGTGGCTTGGGTCAGGCACACCTTAGTCCTTAAAGTGACGTCTTTGCTTTTCAACGTTTTGAAGAGATCTTTTGCAGCATATTTGTCCAATGCAATGCATCGTTTGATTTCTTGACTGCTGCTTCCATGGGTGTTGATTGTGGATCCAACTAAAATGAAATCCTTGACAACTTGGATCTTTTCTCCATTTATCATGATGTTGCTTATTGGTCCAGTTGTGAGGATTTTTGTTTTCTTTATGTTAAGCTGATCTTTGATCTACATCATTCAGTGTTTAAAATCCCCTTTGCTTTCAGCAAGCAATGCATATTGCATTTTGTTAATGAGTCTTCCTCCAAACCTGATGACTCATTCTTCTTCATATAGTCCAGCTTCTTGGATTATTTGCTCAGTATAAAGATTGAATACGTATGTGACACAAATCTTTCCTAATTTTAAACCATGCGGTATCCCCTTATTCTGTTGGAAGGACTGCCTCTTGGTCTATGTACAGGTTCCTCGTGAGCACAATTAAGTGTTATGGAATTTCCACTCCTTGAAATGTTATCCATAATTTGTTATGATCCACACAGTCGAATGCTTTTGCAAAGTCAATAAAATACAGGTAAACATCTTTCTGGTATTCTCTGCTTTCAGCCAAGATCCATATGACATCAGCAATGATATCCCTCATTCCACGCCCTCTTCTGAATCCAGCTTGAACTTCTGGCAGTTCCCTGTGGACATACTGCTGCAACCATTTTTGAATTACCTTCAGCAAAATTTTACTTGCACGTGATACTAATGGTATTATTAGATAATTTCTGCATTCTGTTGGGTCACCTTTCTTTGGAATGGGCACAACTATGGATCTCTTCCAGTCAGGTGGTCAGGTAGCTGTCTTTCAAATTTCTTGGCATAGACAAGTGCATCCATTTGTTGAAACATGTCAGTTGGTATTCAATCAATTCCTGGAGCCTTGTTTTTCACTGATGCATTTCACCACAGCTTGTACTTCTTCCTTCAATACCATCAGTTCTTGATCTTATGCTACCTGCTGAAATGGTTGAACCTCGACAAATTTCTTTTGATGCAGTGACTCTGTGCATTGCTTCCATCTTCTTTGGATTCTTCCTGTGTCATTCAATATTTTGCCCATAGAATCCTTCAATATTGCAACTTGCAGCCTGAATTTTCTCTTCAGTTCTTTCAGCTTGAGAAATGCAGAGCATGTTCTTCCCTTTTGGCTTTCTAACTCCAGGTCTTTGTACATTTCACTATATTACTTTATTTTGTCTTCTCGAGCTGTCCTTTGAAATCTTCTGTTCGGCTCTCTCACTTCATCATTTCTTCCATCCTATGTTCAAGATCAAGTTTCAGAGTCTCTTCTGACATCCATTTTGGTCTTTTCTTTCTTTCTCCTCGCTTTAACAACCTTTTACTTTCTTCGTTTATGACGTCCTTGATGTCATCCCACAAATCATCTGGTCTTCGGTCATTAGTGTCCAATGCGTCAAATCTATTCTTGAGATGGTCTGTAAATTCAGGTGGGACATACTCAAGGTCATACTTTGGCTCTTGTGGACTTGTTTTAATTTTCTTCAGTTTCAACTTGAACTTTCATATGAGCAGCTTATGGTGTTTCCTCAGTCAGCCCATGGCCTTGTTCTGACTGATGATACTGAGCTTCTCCATAGTCTCTTTCCACAGATGTAGTCCATTTGATTCCTGTGTTTTCCATCCAGTGAAGTCCACATGTATAGTTACCATTTATGTTGTTGAAAAAAGGTATTTGCAATGACTAAGTCGTTGGTCTTACGAAATTCTATCATGCTGTCTCTGGCGTCGTTCCTATCATCAAGGTTGTATTTTCCAACTACTGTTTCTTCTTATTTGTGTCTAAATTCATTTTCCAATCACCAGTAATTACCAACGCATCTTGATTGCGTGTTTGATCAATTTCAGACTGCAGAAGTTGGTAAAATTCTTCAATTTCTTCATCTTTGGCATTAGCAGTTGGTGCATAAATTTGAATAATAGTCATATTAACTGGTCTTTCTTGTTACGTGTGGATATTGTCTTATCACTGACAGTGTTGTACTTCAGGATAGACCTTGAAATATTCTTTTTGATGATGAACGGGATACCGTTCCTCTTCAATTTGTCATTCCTGGCGTAATAGACCATATGCTTGTCTGATTTGAAATGGCCAATACCAGTCCATTTCAGCTCACTATTGCCTGTCATATCAATCTTTATGCGTTCCATTTCATTTTTGATGACTTCCAATTTTCCTAGATTCATACTTCATATGTTCCACATTCTGAATTTTAAAGGATGTTTACAGCCGTTTCTTCTCATTTTGAGTCATGCCACACCAGCAAATAATGTCCTGACAGATTTACTCCATCCATGTCATTAAGTGGACTTTACTTTGAGGAGATAGCTCTTCCCCAGTTGTATTTTGAGTGTCTTCCAACGTGAAGTGCTCATCTTCCAGCTCTATATCAGACAATGTTCTGCTGCTATTCATAAGGTTTTCACTGGCCAATTTTTTTTTTTAACATAAATGGCTACGTCTTTCTTCCTAGTCTGTCTTAGTTTGGAAGCGTCACTGAAAACTGTCCACCACGGGAACTCTGCTGCTATTTGAAATACTGGTGTCATAGCTTCCAGCATCACAGCAAAAAGCAAGCCACCACAGTATGACAAACTGACAGAATAAAATTTCATTTTATTCAGCAGCAGGAAAATCTATATATAAGTACTTTACAGGAGAAAAGCAAATAAATTTTGTAGGGTCATTCCAAGGTCATTAAAATTATTATGAATATTCTATTATAGTGTGAAGAACTGCTTTTTAAAAAATTAACCATAGCAAAGACAGTCAGTAGAGTTTCTGACTTCTACTTCTTTGCTTCATTTTTTTCTCATGAGTAACACAGTGACTAACATTCACTTGTGGTGCTACCTCTTCACTACAGAATCCTTTTTTGGAAATTCTACCCAAAGAATCCAGTGCAATAGTGGTTTCACTTATACAGGTTTTCTACCTCAAACATTGTTTTGTTTTCATTTTATTGACAAGTAATTTTACTCTGAGATTACATTTTCTTCAAAACACCTTTGTTTTAGGGGCTGGAAAAAAGAAGTTCTTAGTGCATTTCATTAGTGAAACAGACTTTACCAAATCCCATTATTCAGACTTTTTAGCGAGGATACAGTTTCATTCAGCTGGATAGTGAACCACCTGCACTGTGTGATTTATTTCAATAGTAGTTTCTTCAAATCTTCAACCGTCTATTTGCAGAGGGAATGTTGGTTAGCTTTCCATAATATCATTTTAGTAGGAAGAATGTGTTTTCCAAATGGTATCTGGCATTCTTTTTGCTTTCCACTTTTTAAGAAAAAACCTCAAAAGAATATTTTAATATTTATCACTTAGTGACGTTTTGTAAGGTACTGAATTGAGTATTCATGACTTTAAACATCACTAAAATTTTATAAAGGTTTTTCTTCATCTTTCGAATGTTTAGTAGATAAATATCTAACAACACTTGTTACTATCTCAAGCCTCGTATAAAGTTAAATTGATGTTCATTGTTAACTAAGTATTTGTGAATACGTGCTGTAAATAGTTTTTATTTCAAGTTTTATAAATTCCTCAATATTTCTGAGTTTTTTATTTTGACTGACCGAGTAACTGATCATTATTTTTTTACCTGAAAACTTGATGGACGCGGAACTCATACCCCCTCCCCAGCTGTCATAATAACTCTGCTGTTTTATTTACATCATTTGCTTGTGTTTAAAAAGTTAGCATTACCTTCACCCCTCTCATTGCTTGCAGCAATCCTTATAAACCATTTGTTCATTTGGTGAGGGTTAGTTGTTTTGCAATTAGTTAATAGTATTTGCAAATCTATTTAACTGAATATAGAAAAATTGTAAAATCTCTCAATCCCCTAAAAGCAAAGGAATACATTAGAACAGCACTCTTTTAGAATTCCAGTTTTTCCTCTCAAGATATAAGAAATGGGGGGGG
>NW_004444035.1:6107274-6109589 GCF_000243295.1 Trichechus manatus latirostris | reverse complement strand
TAGAACAGCACTCTTTTAGAATTCCAGTTTTTCCAAGAAAGGTATAAGAAATGGGGTATGTAAAACAAGACCAGCATGACAGCATTGAGATAAAGATTTAGTGAGGATACCAATTCCAGTCCACTAACTATATATTGATAAATATAATTATTTCTATATTAAGACAAATAAATACTAATATTTTCTCAACTCATCCCAAAATATTCTCTTGCAAGCCTTGCTTTGGAGATCTGCATTTTAGAATAGTTGGAGGTTCTCCCTCCAGTGGGCTAGCATGACATTTTGTGAATATTTTTAAAACGGTCTTTATCACACTGTCACGTTTCTCCTTTCCTCTGAGACTGGAAGTTCTGAGAACTTATGGTATGGCATTTGTTATTATTATATATACAGTTTATAGCCCTACAACGGGAACATAGAAAGTGCTCAGTAACATGTGCGGAGTTAGACACAGCCACTGGTTGAGGCCAATAATCGAACTAGCTAAAAAGTAGACTAGGTACATGCAAGTGTAGAGCCTGTAATTGCATCCAGCACCAGTGCCGTTCTGGGCCTAAAAATTCAAACAAAATAATTTCACAGGAACCATAAACTGTGGAGAAAATCTTGACAGGGCAAGGGGGAGCTGGATTGTATGATTCCTACAACTAGCAATTGGCTGATTTAGCTAGACTGATTCTTTAATCTTTAAATGGTGTTTTGATCCCAATAGCTGTACAAATTTAAAATCCAGATGGCAGGCCTGCACTTTGAATGGGCTTTGAGGAGGCATCTCTCTGTGTAACTGGACTTCAAGCTCATCCTCCCCAATCAGGACTATTTTGGGAACGTTGTGTTGAAAGTAGCGAAGTAGTCAACAGTTTATGTTCCAATAAATGAGAAGCAGTCTTGGAGGATGTCATTGATTTTTGTTTCCTTCAATACTAGGGCCCGGGATGAGAGCCAGGACAACTATTTCTGTGTAGTACCCTTTCTCCTATATCCTGAGAATCCTACCCTACAGACTTTCCAAGCATGGCTATGCATGATAGGGGCATTCATCAGAAGTTGCTGTTTATTATTCAACAAATACTTATTAGCTATAGATACAATTTGCCACAAAACATTACATGTTGTTTTTATGTGCCATTGAGTCAATTCCCAGTCATAGCTACCCTATAGGACACAGTAGAACTGCCCCGTAGGGTTTCCAAAGAGCAGCTAGTGGATTCGAACTGCCGACCTTCTGGTTAGCAGCCCAGCTCTTAACCATTGCGCCACAAGCAAAAGCACAAAAACTTTGAAGTCACATTGGTCAGATTTTAGCATCGCAGCTTTACCACATCCATCTGTGAACTGGCACACTACTTCTTTCAGCCTGCCCCCTCATCTGGAAAATGTAGATGTGAGTGCCTGGATCTTAGTAGACAGTCACTAAGTATCAGTTTTCCTTTTTTTTCCCTTCAAGAGCTTTTCACAACGCTGATATTTAACTTGTTAGTCATTCATTTCTCTCTCCTACTGACTATGTGGCAAGGGCATGGTTGTTGTTTGTGGCTGTTTGCTTTCTCATTCAGATAGACTCATTTCTGCAGGGATAATTATGTGGGCCCTCTGGATGATGACACAGCTCTTATATGAGCATGAGGGAGCTCATTTGCTTTAGAGTCCAGGTACTCCATGGAGAATGGGGCTTGTTAGTGTACAATTTGGAGTAATGTAGTTACATCCTTAAAAAAAAAAAAAAAACCTGTTGTTGGTGAGTCAATCCCAACTCACAGCGACCCTATAGGACAGAGTAAGACAGCCCCATAGGGTTTCCAAGGCTGTAATCTTTACGGAAGCAGACTGCCACATCTTTCCGCCACAGAAAGGCTGGTGGGTTCAAATCACTGAGCTTTCAGGTAGCAGCTGAGTACTTTAACCACTGCACAACCGGGACTCTTCTAGTTACAACCTCAGTAATCATAAAATGAAGGCAAAGATACTCAACTGAAGAAAAAAAGGGCGGCTCAAGAAGACAAAGTAAAGTATTGTAATGATGTGTGCAAAGAGCTGGAGATAGAAAACCAAAGGGGAAGAACACACTCGGCATTTCTCAAGCTGAAAGAACTGAAGAAAAATTCAAGCCTTGAGTTGCAACATTAAAGGATTCTATGGGGAGATTATTAAACAGCACAGGAAGCATCAAAATAAGATGGAAGGAATACACAGAGTCACTATACCAAAAAGAATGGGTCAATGTTCAGCAATCTCAGGAGGTAGCATATGATCAGGAATCGATTGTACTGAAGGAAGAAGTCCAAGCTGCACTGAAGGCATTGGTGAAAAACAAG
>NW_004444035.1:6077009-6107174 GCF_000243295.1 Trichechus manatus latirostris | reverse complement strand
GTACTGAAGGAAGAAGTCCAAGCTGCACTGAAGGCATTGGTGAAAAACAAGGCTCCAGGAATTGACAGAATAACAATTGAGATGTTTCAACAAACAGAAGCTGCACTGGAAGTGCTCACTCGTCTATGCCAAGACGTTTGGAAGACAGCTACCTGGCAACTGGAAGAGGTCCATATTTATGCCTAGTCACAAGAAAGGTGATCCAACTGAATGTGGAAATTATCGAACAATATCATTAATGTTACATGCAAGTAAAATTTTACTGATGATCATTCAAAAGGGACTGCAACAGTATATCAACAGGGAACTGCCAGAAATTCAGGCCGGATTCAGAAGAGGAAGTGCAACCAGGGATATCATTGCTGATGTCAGATGGATCCTGGCTGAAAGCAGAGAACACCAGAAAGATATTTACCTGTGTTTTATTGACTATGCAAAGGCATTCGACTGTGTGGATCATAACAAATTATGAATAGCATTGTGAAGAATGGGAATTCCAGAACGCTCAACTGTGAGAAACCTGTACATAGATCAAGAGGCAGTTGTTTGCACAGAACAAGGGGATACTCTGTGGTTTAAAATCAGGAAAGGTGTACATCATAGTTGTATCTTTTCACCATACTTATTTAATCTGTATGTTGAGCAAATAATCTGAGTAGCTGGACTATATGAAGAAGAAGGAGGCATCAGGATTGGAGGAAGACTCATTAACAAACTGCAATATGCAGGTGACACTACCTTGCTTGCTGAAAGTGACGAGGACTTGAAACATTGCTGAAGATCAAAGACCACAGCCTTCAGTATGGATTACACCTCAACATAAAGAAAACAAAAATCCTCACAAGGGGACCAATGAGCAACGTTATGATAAACAGAGGAAAGATTGAAGTTGTCAAGGATTTCATTTTACTTAGATGCACAATCAACATCCATGGAAGCAGCAGTCAAGAAATCAATGGACGCACTGCATTGGGCGAATCTGCTGCAAAAGACCTCTTTAAAGTGTTGAAAAGCAAAGATGTCACCTTGAAGACTAAGGTGAGCCTGACCCAAGCCATGGTGATTTCAATCGCTTCATATGAATTTGAAAGCTGGACGATGAATAAAGAAGACCCAAGAAGAATTGACGCCTTTGAATTGTGGTGTTGGCTAAGAATACTGAATATACCACAGACTGCCAAAAGAATGAACAAATCTGTCTTGAAAGAAGTACAACCAGAATGCTCCTTAGAAGCAAGGATGGCGAGACTACATCTCACATACTTTGGACATGCTATCATGAGGGATCATTCCCTAGAGAAGGACATCATGCTTTGTAAAGCAGAAGGTCAGCACAAAAAGAGGAAGACCCTCAATGGGATGAACTGACACAGTGGCTGCAGCAATGGGCTCAAGCATAACAATGATTGTGAGGATGGCGAAGTACTGGGCAGTGTTTCGTTGTTGTACATAGGGTTGCTACGAGTTGGAGCTGACTCAATGGCACTTAACAACAATACCAACATCCCCAATCAAGCGTCCTCCTCCCATATCTGTCTCTGTTTTGGCTACTGCTTCTTTACACCACTCAGGCTGGAAATGTTGGCGTCATTAACCATGACTCCTCTGCTTCTCTCATACCCACTATCCGGTCCAGCAGCAAATCCCGTGTGCTCTATCTTTATAATGTGTCCAGATTCAGCCCCCTTCTCAGCACCTCCAGCCCACCACCTGGGTCCCAGACCCTATCTTTTCTCCCCTGAAGGATTTCAAGAACTTTCTAACTGATTTCTCAGCCAGAGAAATAGTATAAAAATATAAAATCATTTCACTGTTGAGCTCAAACTCACCAATAGCTTTCCTGTCTTTCAGAAGATAAGTCAAAGCCTTCGTGTGACCCCTTAAGGCTCCATATAGCCAGACCCTCTGCTGCTTCTCTGACCTCACCTTTTAACTTTGACCCTGACCTCTGGTATTTCTTCTTGTTTCCTCTGCTCCTGCCACCGTGACCACCTTTCTGCTCTTTGAAATGAGAGATGTGAAACCACCCCAGGGCCTCTACGACTGTGTTTTCTCTGCCTGGAATATTGTTTCCCCAGATAAACTCACTGCTCTTTCCATGGCTTCCTTCATGAGCAAGCTTTCCAGCGAAGCTTTCCCTGGCCACCCTACAAACCACGGCAACTCATCTCCTCCTGCCAATACCACAACCTGCCTACTTCAACTCTTAGCACATCTCTATCCAAAGTGCTACACGTTTTCATACCTTTGCCTTATTTTCTGTCTCCTCCTCTGTATGACTCTCCATGAAGCCATAGACTTTTATTTCTTTAGATCTCTGATGTAAACCGTAGCTAGCACACAGTAGGTGTTTAATTATTATGTTTAATGAACGAATGAATGTAAGTGGCTTATGAAATCCACTGGGATGTGGAAAGAAGCAGTTAAGGAGACCACACTTCCTGAACTTGAAATTTACCCAAACTTGCTCACTCTTAAAAGCAAACCATAAGACTTCTATTTTTAATTAAGTTTTCACTGCTGGTTTTGGACATTCTGCTCTCAATCATGTCCAACACCTCCCAAGGTCATTCATACAAACAGCTAATTCACTCTGTGCTTCACGCTCACGCTGCTTAGCGGCGTCAGCAAAGAAGAGCTGATGATAGTAGTTTTGGTTGAAGCTCATTTCCAATGTCTGATTAAACTGCTTTTATTGTACTGAATTGTAATGCTAATAAGAGTTAACTAAGAACAGAAACATGGCCAGAATTGATTCAAAATCATTTTAATAAGCTCATACTACAACATAAACTGCATAGACACAGAATATGTGCAGAAAGATGAGTATTAGAACAAAAAACTACTGTTGAAAGATTGTCTAAATTGAGAATTTAGTTTATAAAATTCTGAGGCCTACTGTGGTGGAAGCTTATACAGGAAAACTCATTTTAATTAAGATTATAAATGGCCCCAAGGTAAACGGTATGTCTGCTGGCCTTTTTGAATTGAGAGAAAGGGCTCGACTCTCATTTCATCCCGGATAAGAAACGGCCCACATTTTCAGCATTTTCTGTTATTGTACGCGGGATATAAAGAACTGGTCATAGAAATCCAAATTATATAAGCATGACAGATGGCTGTGCCTTTGAACATCGTAAATTTTATTTTAAATGTGCAAAGACTACTACTCAGAATACTAGGAATTGTGCAGAACCATCAAGTATGACTGCAGGACAGAGTAACTGACTGATTAAAATCCACACAATCCTCAGAAATCTCATTTGTACCCTATCTGTAAGCTACTACTTTGCCAAACCCTATACTGAAGTAGCCAATATAAAAAAAATCTGATGTGCTGCCTTCCCTCTGGAGGTATGGTTGTTGTATAAAAGCTTAGAGAAAGAGAAACAGAGAGCCCAGATCCTCCACAAACCAAGCAACTGAGAGTGGGGCCCTGTGGAGTGCTGTGTGGAGGGGGCTCGTTTGTGAGTCCCTCGGCTGCGTTTCACTGACCACACTGAGGCACTGGGAATGTGAATGTGCCACAGTGTGCCCGATAAAGCTAGCAATTAGCTTTCAGAGTAAAGTGACAAGTATAATAGATTCGGTTTTTCAATGACACGATAGCTTAAGGGTTTAGCTTTAAGAACACTGTTGTGCATGCCCTCTAGTCAATGTTAAAGAATGGAGATATAATTACTCATTCAATGTTACTTTACACTTTCCACAGGTAATTTTCTCTCCTTGGCAACTTAGCAGTGCTTTATAAAATTGACAGTGTAACTCTTTCCCTGTGAGCATTTGACACTGCTATATAATCCATATTCTGTGTCTTTCACAAGACATAAACATTTACTTGCAGTTAAAGAGCTGAAGCAGAAAAAGCAGCAAGGCAGAGGATCAAAATGTAAAAGATCTTTCCTTATCAATGGCTTGAGCAGTTTGCAATCTGCAAATGAAGCAAAAATGCGAAAAACAGCAATCTTTATGTTTCACAGCCTGTTTTTGTCCTCTTTCTTAGGGGCCAGCTCTATTTGTCAAAAATGTGTTCAACGAAACTTATTTCTCCCTCCTTGCCCGCTGTTGCACTTGAGGCTTTATCCTTGTCAGAGTTCAAAAGCTAAACAAAGTCGCCTGTCAAAATTTGAATGCAATGCACTCAAAGTCTGAGGATGCTATAAGGAAAAAAAAAAAAAATGGCTTCAGACTGCCTACGGTTGGGATGATTTTGACAAAATTTTAAGGTAACCGATATTGTATTAATTGCAGCAATATCCTGGTCAAAATTTCTATAATATTCTGACAGCTTTATCAAACCAAAAAACCAAACCAAACCCAGTGCCATTGAGTCCATTCCGACTCATAGCAACCCTATAGGACAGAGTAGAACTGCCACGTAGGGTTTCCAAGGAGCACCTGGTGAATTCGGACTGCCAACCTTTTGGTTAGCAGCCGAGCTCTTAAACACTGCACCACCAGGTTGCCGACAACTTTATAATAAGAATTAAAATACACAACAGAAAATGAAGCCTGTGTTAGGGATTCTCCTAACAGATGGATGGTAATTAGATATTATTTCTTATATCAACTACAATCCATTGACAGGTAATGGTATCTGGTGTGCAGTTCCTGAGATTCTGAGGTCCAATCTGAGAAAGCGGGTCCTGATCTAATGGTGATGTCTGCCAAGGACAGCCATGAAGTAGTCTCCCAGTTCCGACATTGCAAATCTAATGCAGTTCATGCTTGCCTACACTTTTGCATACTGTCCCCTATATAAAAGTCAAGGCTTAAAAAGTTTGTGTGTTTCCATTTCTTCCAACTTCTTCTATTAGGGAAACATTAATTTCAAAGACATGTCCTTGGATGCTGGAAGTTAGATAACAAATACCTCCAAACCTTGTTTTGAAATACTCATTCTAATACATCTCTAATTTTTGGAAGGCCCACATTTGTTCTGTAGGTTTAGCACTTATGTTTATTTACAATACACGAATGTGTAGAACTTATGTTCTTGAACTGTTCGTGTATATTCTAGAAAGGAAATTGCTTTCAGAATGTGGTCAGAAAGTAAATCCCTTCACACCACTTGCCAAAGTGTTGGTGGTTGTGTCTGAAATATGGTTCAAGGACACTCAACCCAAAGGCATATCAAGAAATATCCTCACGATTTTCTGACCAGGTTAATGAAGAAACGTTTAGGGAGTGTTGAGGGTCAGGTTTACTATCTACTGGAAGGGGAGAAGTAATTTTTTCAGAGCTCCTTGTTAGAGCTGCTTTTTCCTTGAGGATACAACTTTCTCTCTCTCTCTCGTGTGTGTACGTGTGTTTTAATTGTAAAGCTGAATTGTGTTTTGTGTGTATTTCCACTATATGTAAGATCAGAACAGATACAGCCCTCTTCCTTAGCAAAATACTTCTCAAAATATCTGTGACAAAGGACCAATTTTTTCCTAATCTATTATGCACCAACATTTTACTAAAGTCAATTAAAAAAAAAAAAAAAACAAAGACAAGGTCAAAACCCCTAATTTGCTGTTATCACATTCAACGGATATAAAAATATATAGCAATAAAAATAAGCAGAAAACAATTATAAAATGTGTACATGTTGCAACTCTTTTTCGTCCCACAATTTTGCCAGTACAAAATTGTATGCTTGATTCTGTAGATTTGTTTCCCTATATTAAGTACCCATAAGCGCTCTTTGCGCTTTTGATGAACAAGTGTCCATCAATAAACTTGCTAACTTTGCAAATGAGTTTTCTTTTTCTTTGTCAATTTATCTAATCTAGGTTATATAGATGACACTACTTGTACCTAAATTGTTTTAATACATCACCTAACATAACATCCTAAAACCAAAAAAACCAAACCTGTTGCTGTGGAGTCAATTCCAACTCACAGCAACCCCACACGACAGAGTAGAACTGCCCCAAGGGGTTTCCAAGGCTGCAAATCTTTACAGAAGCAGTCTCCCTGAAATATGCAGTCAACAGTGGAAGAAGAGATTTTAAAATAATTTCAGCAAGCTTAGAAGATTCATCTTAACATTTGTCCAGAATGAAGCAATCGGTACTATATTTCAAGAGTCGTTTTCAATTTTTCTTTTCTTTTTTTGTATATTTTATTGTGTTTTTAGTGGAAGTTTATACAGCAAATTAGACTCTCATTCAACAATTTCTGTACCAATTGTTCAATGACACTGGTTACATTTCTCACGATGTGTCAACAGTCTCATTGTTTCCTTTCTGGTTAGTCCATCTTCAATTTTTCATCCGTAGCGAGTTTTAACAGTTTATTGTGTAAAGTGATAGCTACATTTTAAGTGTCTTTTGTTTAGATAAATGAGTTCTGGATTTTATACACTTTTGGGTTACAGATGACAAACTGGTCTTAAAACATTATGCGCTGTGACTACATGCAGCTCACTGCACAGTCCAAGGGCCTTGTGACGTTGACAGTACACAAATGGGTCTGTGCTTTGTTCAACCAACGAATCTGCCGAATGTTTATTTTCAATTTCTCATCAGGGACCAGGAACAAACTGTACATAGGTCAGCACCTGTCTGTGGATCATGCTTTGCATGGCACTGCTAAAAATTCCCCCCTCGCCTTATTTTTTTTTCTTATACCTTTAGGCAGGACCAAATCTTATGGTCTGGTCTTCATTTGCTAGGTATAAAAAGGAATCAGAATCACAAGTTGCTTCAAAGTTTAGAGGTATTAAACTGGACAAATTCTACCTCTGAAGTGTCCATGGTCCCCATCCATACAGAATTTCAGAAGTGTATCATAACAAGTGTATGATATATATCATATATCATAAAAAGACTTTATATGTTAAACTATAACAATAAATTGTTCTAAATAAAAAAAGATTACAAAATAATCCAAGGAATGCGATAAAACCAGTCACATTTTATCCCTTAAATACTTTAAGACGCATCTGGTAAAATATTGGATGTTCAAAAGCAGCTTTTACTTTCAAGGATAAAGGAAAAGATAAAGACAGTCTCAGTGTTGATGTTTCTAGAAGCAATTGTAAGTAAAACTATATAGCAGAGGGATATGAAAGTAATAGAGACCTTATCAGAAAAAAATAAAAATGGAAGGAAATTAATAGTCAAAATAAATTTGCTTGTAAGACCCCAAAACAGGAAAGTAAAAGGTAGCTATTAGGGAATTATGACATAAAAACAAAAACAAAACCATTTGCTGTCCAGTCAGCTCAGACTCATGGAGACCCCAGGAGTTATAACATCCCACTGCTGTCGAATCGGTTCCGGCTCATAGCTACCCTGTAGGACAGAGTAGAACTGCTCCATATGGTTTCCAAAGATCAGCTGCTGGATTTGAACTGTCAAAGTCTTTTGGTTAGCACCCATACTCTTAACCACTGCGCCACCAGGACTTATTTATAAAAAGGCAAAGATTTTCTTATTTTATCACTTTCAAAAAGTTCAATTTAAGATATGTTTTTCTGTGTGAAAATGACATCCTGTAGTGGTCACGATGATTAAATGTTCAACATCTATCCATGGCAAATGAAATCTCATTTCCCTTTACAGAGAATGATTTAAGGAAGGTCAAATGACCTAGTCCTGGCTAAGGAGGAATGAGGAAAAGTTTGCTATTAAAGGCTCCTCAGAACTAGTCCTTCCCTCTGTGTAAGACACCCAAAGAACAGTTGACTCCTGTTGTTTTCAGGAGATTGGAATGTCGCCACCAACCTGGGGTTGGAGTCCTGGTGGTGCAGTGGTTAAGAGCTTGGCTGCTAATCAAAAGGTCAGCAGTTTGAATCTACCAGCCACTCCTTGGAAACCCTATGGAGCGGTTCTACTCTGTCCTATAGGGTTGCTATGAGTAGGAATCAACCTGACAGCAACAAGTTTTTTTTTTGTTTGTTTGCTATTTTTGATCTTGCATGTCAATCATGATTTAGCAAGATTCTGATCTCCATGCAGATATTAGCTATGGCTTTATGGCCAAAAGATACAGAGTTTGTTGAAACTTTACAACTTCTTTTCTCCCTTGATTTATCTAACAGTGAGGGCTAACTTTTGAGACTTTTTAAAAATTGAATTCTCCAAGAAGATGTAAGTCTGCTCGGCAGAGATAGCGTCTACTTCTCTATTCCAAGCAGAAAACAAGGCTCAATAAATGCTACTTTATGAATAATAATAAATGCACATAAAACCTGAGAGACAATGTTGCTGAGTGCATGTTTATTTATTAATTCAACTTCCACAGTACTTTCCTGTTGAAGAATGCTTTATAAATTTGACCTCAAAAAAAAAAAAAAAAGCAAGTAAGGTAAGTAAAATGATAGCAAATGTAAAGGATTTACTCAAAGAAAGAAAATATGGCTCATGAAAGCCCAAAATAGGAAACCACTTTTAGTAAAATTTTATGTATGCCCTAAACCTCCACAGTGAACTCGTTAGGGAATTTGAAGAAAAAAGAATCCCCAGTGAGTTTAAGCTCATCTATTATAGAAAATTGATGTAAAAAGACTAGCTCAGTTCAACAGAAGAGTTTTAGAGGAAACAAAGTTAATAATACTAAGACTCTGAAGAGGATCTATAAGGCAATCAGGAGAAATTTCCTGGCACATTTTTCAGCAGATTAAACACAGGTGATGGTCATGGAGCTGAAGGAACCAACTCAGAATCAGACTTTCTTCTAGGGTGCACTGAGTCTCCATGGCTTGAGAGGGATAGCTTCCATAAAACTGCGTTCTGGAATAGGAAATGTGTTGCCCGCCATATAATAGTTAAATAAAATAGAAGGGAAGTTCTGTATTCTCTTTGAATGTTTTTCAAACATTACTTGTATATCCAAAAGGGTAGTAATTCTGAAACCACTGAAAAAAAATTGTTGACAATATAAAAGGCAAGATACAACAACAATTTAATTTAACTGCATCTGTTTTAATGGTGGGGCCCAAAGGTTTATGTAAACACACCCAACTCAAGCAGCTCTGGTAGGTCTGTGCAATTTCTTTCTTGTCTCTGTCTCTCTCTTCCACTCTAAAGAGAGGGATTACTAGGCCCAAAGAAAAGCAACAAAACAGTGAAAAGAGCATCACTCCTATCATAAATTAAAAGTTAGTGGCACCTAACATATGGCAGCAGTTCCCATTAAAATACAGAAAAGATGAAAAATTGTGTCTTTGAATGAGGTAAGAATCCTCAAACAGAATATCTTAGCTTCCAAGTGCTGCTGTAACACAAATACCACAAGAGGGTAGCTTTTAAAAACAGTATTTATTTTCTCACAGTCTGGAAGCTACAAGTTCAACTCAGAGTCTCAGCCATGTTGATTCCTTCCTTGTTCATTTTCCTGGGCGTTCCTTGGATCCTTTGGGACCCTCTTGTATATCTGTCTTCCCCAGTGTGTGTCCCCTGTGTCTAATCTGCTCGTTTTATAACCCGGAAGTGTTTAGGTTTAGGACACCCTTTACACTGATATGGCCTCATTAGTGTGTTACAGCAGCAGTAGAAAACTAACATACCAATGATTGAAAAAGATAAAATACTTTACATTCTGTACATTTTTATGTTGTTCTTTAATGACATGCTAAAATTGTTGATCTATACGTCAAGGTTATATTTATGTGAGGAATAATTTTTAGAGTATTAATGTGCACATCCGTCACCTGTCTGGCAGTTTACGGCAGTGTGGTGTCTTGTGTGTTGCTATGATACTGGAAGCTATGCCACCAGTATTTCAAATACCAGCAGGGTCACCCACGGTGGACAGATTTCAGCAGAGCTTCCAGACTAAGACAGACTAGGAATAAAGGCCTGATGATCTACTTCCAATAATTAGCCAATAAAAAAATTCTATGGATTACAGAATATTGTCTGAGACTTAGACGCACTTACTTGGGACTATTCATCAGGAGGAACTGATTACTAGAAAAGAACATCATGAAGTGGAGGGCCAGCCAACGCAAGAGAAAGCTTCAATGAGATGGACTGACACAATAAACCACAACCATAGACTCAAGCATACCGAGGATCATGAAGATGGCGCAGGACCCATCAACATCTTGTTCTGTTATACCTGAGGTTGCCATGAGTTGGAGCCAACTTGACAGCAATCAATGACAATAACAATATGCACATAACCAAAATAAACAAAAATTTTATTGGACATATATTGCAATATTTGGCATATAATAAGATTTACTAAAACACCTATTGGCAAAAATACATAATTAAAAATAAAGTAGAAAAATTGTGTGTTCAGAAATAAAATGAATTTTTTGATCTATATTTTGCCCAAGCTAGACATTATCTACACAATACAGTCTTCCGTATTTTATTTTATGAACTTATGTTTGTCATTCCTACAAATATGGTCAAACTTTTTTCATGGCAACATATTTACCTACGTTTTTAAAATTGTGGCAGATATGAGAGGCTCTAGACATTATGGAGAATTTAGTACTCTGCAATATGTGTTTTATGTCTTCAAATCATTGACATTAATAAAATTGCTGAATATCTTCTGGATCTAACTCATCCCCAGATTTATGTATACATACAGAGAACTATGAAATTCATGCAAATCACTTGCCTTCGTTTTAGAAATCTAAAGCAAGAGCCATTATTGTTGCAGAATTCAGTCATCAGTAAATAAAATGTCAGTGATTAGAAGAATAAATGAATAACTCCAATAATTAATTTTGTTTGCTTTTTAAATAAATCTTTAAAATTTACATTTTTATTTTCTTAGGCATAACAAGACTAATTATAAATGTTCCCATAATGTTTTCATAACAACAATCTATTTCATAGTTTGAAAGTTATCTTGAAAGTCATTAGGTCTAATCCTGTCCTTGGGTAATGCCTGCAATGGGAGGAGGTCTCTACCTTCTGAATGAATACCTCCAGCAAAGGTCAAATCTTTTATGACCATCTATATCATTTTTGAATAATTCTTATTACTGGAAAGTTTCACCAAATATGGCTTCAAAACCCTTGAAGATTGTTTGTACAATAGTATGAAAAAATCAGTGCACATACCTGAGGATGCTAGCAAAGCAAGAATGTTTGCCAAATCCAAATAAAACCATTTGATTTTCAAGCATTTGTGAAAGGAAGGAATACTTATTGACTCTTGCCAGGTTTTAGCCACTGAGCTAGGCACTTTCTACATTTTAAAAGTTTGCAAATCATTCAGTAATTTGCTTCACTGAGCACTAGTGGACTTTCAGAATAAATATGCCTCCCAAAAGTTGAGCCGTGATTGTAATAGGTTTGTTGTCATGATCTGGCTAATGACATTTTCCAAGCACTCCTAACCTTTTATTTCTTTCAGTCTAATTGTTCATCATTCCACTTAGCACAATTTTTTTTAATGAACAATGGCCACTATAAAAATGGTAAAAATGCAGAAATAACACTAAAGGGCACAGTCAGATGCCGTTTTTTTAAAACAACATCCTTCTTTTTCTTTTTTAGTGTCAAAGATTTTGAAGCACCTGTTACCTGCCCTTTGCTGGACTTCTGGTATAAGATGCAAGACAGAGTACATATAACCAGTTCTCCTTTTTCTCCCATCTCCAGTGATGTGACAGGGAATACGTAAACCCCTGATAAAAAGACAGTTACAGTTAGCAAACATAGGTTTTCACAGATTTTTTGGAGACAAACAGTGGGTAACATACATTGAAGCATAAGGCCAAGCATAAAAGTCACTGTCCTGAACAAACACACAAGAGAAGGTGCATCAGAGTTAACAGCCCTTCTCTGTGAAGCATAAATAAGGTTTCTAGGTACCACAGAATAATTGATGTCTTTGAATTATTGTGTTGGTGAAGAATATTGAATAGACTGTGGACTGCCAGAAGAATGAACAAATCTGTCTCGGAAGAAGTACAGCCGAGTGCTCCTTAGAAGCAAGGATGACAAGACTTCATCTCACGTACTTTGGACATGTTATCAGGAGGGACCAGTCCCTGGAGAAGGACATCATGCTTGGTAAAGCACAAGGTTAGTGAAAAAGAGGAAGACCCTCAATGAAATGGATTGACACAGTGGCTACAACAATGGGCTCAAACATAACAATTGTGAGCATGGCGCAGGACCGGGAAGTGTTTCATTCTGTTGTACATAGGGTTGCTATGAGTCGGAACCAACTTGACGTACCTAACAATAACAACAATGAACAAAGTTGCCATAAACAGTTTGCACTTGACTACTAACCTAAAAGTTGGCAGTTCAAACCCACCCAGGGTATTGCAGAAGAAAAGGTCTGAAAATCTGCTCTCATTAAGATTACAGCCAGGAAAACCCTTTTGAGCAGTTCTACTCTATAACACACGGGGTTGCCATGAGTCAAAATCAACTCAACGACAGCTATCAATAACAGGCGTAGAATCGAGTTAGTAAATACACACAGCAGAGCGGTTTGTGGCAGTGAAATGAGAACAGTGTTCCAGTTACTATCACTGGATAGCCCTGCAGACATAGTGGCATAAAACAGCAATCTTTTTAGTATGCTCACACATTCTTGGGCTAAATATTTGAGAAGGGTACAATGAAGTCACCTTAGCTTTGTTCCACAGTATCTGGCGCCTTACCCGGAAAGACTTCATAGCTGGAACTGACTCAACGATTAGAGAGATTCAAAGACTGGGAGTGGTTCCACTGCTGGGGACTGGACTTATCCAAAGCCGCTCTCACTCTGGTGAGTGTCTGGTGGTTGATACTGGCAATTGGCCAGGACGTTTTCATATGGTTGCTTGCTCTTCCTCACAGTATAGGTGCTAAGTTTGAAGGATGAGTTTCCAAGAAGAAACAGACAGAAGTTGTATCACCTTGTATGACCTAGTCTAAGAAGTCATATCTGCCTTAGTCACAAACTCACCCAGATTCAAGGGGAGGAATCATAGAATCTACCTTTTGGTGGAAAGAAAGTCAAAGTCACAAGGGAAGGAGAGCATGTGGAATGGAAGGTATTGTTATGGTCCACTTGGAAAGATAAAATCCACCACAGGTAATTTATTATAAAACAGAATATTTGAGTCAGTTAAGTCCTCTTCGTACTCCAATCACACAGAAAAATCTGCTGAAACCCTGTGGGAAAAAAATGTAAGAAATCTTGTTTTGCCAGGAGTGAAAGGAGCCCCATCCGAGTCAAAATATTCCACCCACCTACCCAGAGCTCACACTCAGCCCTCCCATTCAGGAGAAAGAAGGATTATGGAATCCGACATATACACTTTTAGCCCATACTCATTCCAAAACCAAAAACCTGTTGCCATTGAGTCGATTCCGACTCATAGCGACAATGTAGGACAGAGTAGAACTGCCCCATAGGGTTTCCAAGGAGCAGCTGGTGGATTTGAACTGTCGACCTTCTGGTTAGCAGGCAAGCTCTTAAACCAAACTCTTAATCACTGCACCAACAGGACCTCATACTCATTCCAGAAAAGACAATTATCAGCCCAAACCCTCATTCCTAAATATAGTTACCACACATTGGGAAAAAACAATGCCATGAAGACAGAAATCAACATAAAAAAGACAAGGCGATTGATTTAATAGAAAACAGATAATTTAGGCAACAAAAGAGAACTTTAAGAAAAAAACAAAATATGTCTTTTCAGAGATTCATGTTAATATGGCACGTACATAGTAGGAAGAGGAATATAACCTTGATGAAAAAGCAGTGGTCAGATAACAAGACAGATTAATTAGAATTTTTAAAATAAGTTGCAGAAATAATAAATATAATGAACTATTTAAAAAACAAAATATGCACAGGACAAGGAGGTTGAGGACGTTTGCTAAGGCTTTCTAGCTAAAACTTTTAATAGATGGAGTAAATTTAAATGCAGGTCTAACCTGTGTGCTTCCACCTATATACACTGGGATCAAATTCAGGTCAAATTTGTAATAAAGAAAACTTATACACCTATTCCTCACTTATTGACTATCTCCTTATCTGACATTTCATATTTACAACAGTAGTAAAAAATCTGCTATATGACTATTTTGCACATTGACGACATACGTCTGGCAGTAATGAACGCCAAGGTGTAAGGTGAGAGTGACTCTGGCTGTGATGGTGAAAGTTATTGTGTCAACTTGGCTGGGCCATGATTCTCAGTGGTTTGGCAGTTATATAATGATGTAGTCATCCTCCATTTTGTGATATGATGTGGTCATCCTTAATTTTCTCATAACACTGATTTTTGCATAACGACCTGATCTTTGGAACCTAACCACCTAAGTGCTATATGTATATTTTCAGTACCTTAAGAACACATGTATCATATATAAATGGAGGATATATATACACAACTTTTAGGATTTGCTGTATAATTTTACTATTTTAAGTCATCATTGAGTTTTATCATACTACATCTTTGTTTATACTATATATTATTGGTCTTAATTATAAATTATTTTTTCTTTGTCCTTGGTTAAGAATATAACCCCCACTTATATTTTTCTCATTGGAGTGTAAAATAATCTCCTTTATTACAGCTTTCGGTATAACATTTTCCGTGATTATATGTGCTATTAATAAACACTTCTGATTCATAATGCTGAGCACAGAATTTACCAGTGATGACAAAAATGGGAGAAGCTGCCTCAGAGCTTATGCTACGTATTCTTCTTTGCTCTTTTTACATTAAAATATAATACATAATTTGATATTGAGGTATGAAACCTGTCAAATTAAGTGCATTTCTTGACCAAAGTTACTTTTTGTTAATATTGAATTGTCTTAGTTATCTAATGCTGCTATAACAGAAATACCACAACTGAGTGGCTTCAATGAACAGAAGTTCAGTTTCTCACAGTTTAGGAGGCTGGAAGTCCAAATTCAGGGAGCCAGCTCCAGGGGAAGGCTTTCTTTCTCTGTCAACTCTGGGGAAGGTCCTTTTCTCCTTTGGGCTTCTGTTTGTCAGTTCCTTGGCGATATTTGTGTGGTGTAGCATCTGTCGTCTCCCATCCATGCTTGCTCTCCTCTGTGCCTGGTTTGTTCGTTTTTACACCAAATGTAGTTGGCTTAAAACACAGCCTACACTGATATGAACTCGTTAACATAGCAAGGGCCCTGTTCCCAAATGTGAATACATCCGTGTGTACGGGAATTAGGATTTACATCTATTTTAGAGGGGACACAACTGAATCCATAACATGAATATATTCAGAATCTTGCCAATGAAAATGTTTTGATTTTATGTTTTTCTGTTCGAGATTTTATGCTTTAAGAATACCTCAACATCTCAACTATAATTATATTCATTAATTACAGGAATCATATACATTTTGAAGATCATTTTCTATTGCTTCCTTTTTTTTCCCCATACCATACCTTGTTTACTATGCTCTTTTCATCTTTAAGAATTGAGTGAATATTAGCATTCCAGATATTTTGCTTGCATCCATGTTTATGGAGTTTTCTGGAAACATTCAAACGTTGACAACCTCCATATCTCAACTTATTATGGACTGAGATCCAGCCACAACCCTATTCTTTTTTAACTATTTGACAAATAATATTACCTCTTACATTTGTATATGGCTTCAAAGTTCATAACAATTTTCACGTTCGCTCTCAGTTGATTCTGGCAAAAATCATTTAAGACAGATAGAGCTGAGCAAGTGTCTGTATTTAAGAAATGAATTAAAAGGCTTAGGGATGTCAGAGGAATCCTTCAAAGCTGTGTCTTTTTGTCTGAGCTCTAGCATTGTACGAGGTTGTAATATCATTTCCTGAATGGGCCAGTTTTCTTAGTTTAAGACAACAGATGCCTCCCAATTCCAGTAAAAACTGGATTACTTAAAGAATTGTTTGAAGGGTGCAGAAACAGACTGTAGGCAGAGTTGAGACACTAAGGTAACTGCAACGCTGCTTCTGCCAAAAGTAAGAAGAAGCAGAATCCGGAAGTTGCTACCATAGATGGCAACGCCAGGGCCATGCATACCCCTCCCAGGAACTGTGCCAGCAAAACGGATACTTCCCTCTCTCCCTGTGCAACTTGGCTCTGAATTAAACCATTGTTCAGTTGGAACCTAAATCATATCTGAACTCTGTCTTTGGGACTGGAAATACATGTTGACAGTCTACAATATTGGCCTTTTGCGACTCCACATCCACACACAGGTTACTTCTGATATGTGAAGTGATATGTGAACTCACAAATGACAGCAGCAGCAACATGCTCACACAAAATATAACACAGTTAGTCCTCGGACAAATGTGCTCACTGTCTCCCTGGAAGAGAAGACCTAAAGTCCCATCAATTATTACAGTGATCTCTGGATAACGTTAATTCTTTTACACTCACAGCCCTGTCTCCTTTTTTTTCTTGTACATTATGGACACAATATAAAAGGTGACCATCACCAAAACACACAATATAAAATAACAGGAGCAACAGAAAAGAAAAAAAAAAAGTGGTTAATCACGTATATAAGAGAGTAAGAAGAAAATATGAGTAGCAACTACTGTTCATTAGAAACACGGATGGCAAGACTTCACCTCATATACTTTGGACAGGTTATCAGGAGGGACCAATTCCTGGAGAAGGACATCATGCTTGGTAAAGTAGAGGGTCCACGAAAAAGAGGAAGACCCTCAGTGAGCTGAATTGTCACCGTGGCTGCAACAATGGGCTCAAGCATAAGAACTATTGTGAAGATGGTGCAGGACCAGGCAGTGTTCTGTTCTGTTGCACATAGGGGTGCTATGAGTCAGAAGCAACTCTACGGCACCTAACAACAACAACACTATTGTTCTCACTTCTGCAACAGTTAACCAGAGTTCCATCACTGCTTATAACTCTAGCTTCCCTCTATCCAATCAATGTTTTCCTTTCCTTTAGTCTGTGCCGCAGAGGTCTAGGGTTCTTGCCTGGAGAGAGGACCCAAACCTACATCCTTGGAGTCTGATCTCTCAGAGCACATGCCTACCCACATGTCTTTGTTTTCTCTTAACTTTTCTCCCATATGTAAGATGGCCTGGATTTCAGAATTTCAACTTCCTGCCACCATTGAATAAACCAAAAACCAAACCAAACCCCTTGCCATTGAGTTGATTCCAACTCATGCAGCCCTACAGGACAAAGTAGAACTGCCCCATAGGGTTTCCAAGGAGCAGCTGGTGGATTTGAACTGCCAGCCTTTTGGTTAGCAGCCGAGCTCTTAACCACAGTGCCAGCAGGGCTCCACCACTGAGTAAGGGACTGTATTTCCCCTTGATAATCGTGCCAGACACTACTATTCCAGTTATAGTCTGGAGTACTTAGGAAATAAACCCAGAATTGTTTCATGAGCCCCTAGACCCACTGTGAGAGATTTAGGGCCAAGATCAGTTTATCACCTGATTCCCACAAAACACAACTCTGTCTGGCAGAGAAGAATGGCGTTCTGTGGCCCAGGGACTGTACTATATCAGAGGTGGTGAATAAACCTCCAAATATCTGGTGTGCGCAATGACTCTGATACAAAGTCACAGGTGTCTTTAGGGAAGGCTATGGTGAATATCTATAATCTATACTAATGATGTTATCACAAGAAACTTTCTCAAAGGTACACATATTTCTCTTCACTCAGTGGGAATGTGGGAATTGGTTGAGGCTCCTGACTCCTCTGAATGGTACCTCGGTCAGGTTTTGTTTGTTTGGTCACCACATCTAGAGTTGACTCATCTAGAAGAATAAGGGATACTATCATCAATTAGCCTCAATCAAAGATTCACAAAGGTCCATTCATTTTATTGGGAGCCCTGGTGACACAGCGGTGAAGAGCTGGGCTGCTAACCAAAAGGTCAGCCATTCAAATCCACCAGCAGCTCTTCGGAAACCCGATGGGGAAGTTCTGCTCTGTCCTATAGGCGTTTGTTTTTTTGTCTACTTTGAGGAGGCACCTCTTCCCCAGCCGTATTTTGAGTGGCTTCCAACCTGACGGGCTCATTTTCCAGTACTACATCAGACAATATTCTGCTGCTGTTCATAAGGTTTTCACTGGACAATTTTTTCAAAAGTAGACAGCCAGGTCCTTCTCCTATTCTTAGTCTGGAAGCTCCTCTGAAATGCTGTGAGTTGGAACCGACTGGACGGCAATGGGTTTGGTTTTTTTCATTCATTTTATCAAGCACTGCAGCCTTGTTCCCTGTTTTGATAAGCACTCCTACCTTTCCTGTTGTGCCGCTACATCTTCACCAACATCAGGGAGCATATCCCAGTGCAGCATCTCCCACCCGCATTGCTAGCACTGGAGGGGCACTGGGGGCGCTGATGCTCCCCACACCAGTGTATTTCTCCGTGTCTGTGGGAAGGAGGGAGCCAGGGGGCACAGTGGGTAAGAGCTCGGCGAGACCTGTAGCCATGAGGTTGACAGTGAGAAGGAGAAGTGGTAAAAAATGACTAAGTCACACATAATAAATCCACTCCAACGTCCCTGTCTCCCTAAATCTTTACATCCCTTCTTTTACAACATACTGAGGAATGTCTAGCTCCTCAGAATCATTCATCGCAGCACACCGCTGCAGCCAAGCTTCAGTTAACCAGCGGAGCAAACAATCTGAAACACCCCCAGCTTCTTGAGCTAGCAATTTAAGTCCTGTGAGAACCAGGATCTCATGGAAGTGTACCCACATCAATAAATTCTGCCCAATTTAAAATTACATCTTTTTCTTCCTGGTTTGGCACCATCGGTCTTCAGTCCTACACGTATATTGTCAGTTTACTTTTTCAGTATAAATAGAAAGTCTTACATGTGGTTACGTGTGTACGTTTATGTGCGCGTGTGATTATGTTTGGGTGTGTTGTGTGTGTGTAAGACTTTTCTTGTCTTTCATTTTACAATTTTCTTTCAACCAGCCAGTGTTCCTTATTTTTACTCACTAAGGATAACTAAGCTACAGGTATACTTGCACAATCATATTCAAATTATGTTTAAAGTATTTTTTCCTTTATGCCTGTAAAACATTACCCAGTTCTCAGAAGTTTGTATTTTTTTCTTCAGTTTGCTGTTACAGATTTTTCAGACAGAATACCTCTGCGATTGCTTACTAAAAGGTTTACATTCTATATAACAAATGAATCACTTAACCTGATCATCACTAGTGTACTATGAAGTCAAACGTTTTTGAATTTCACGTAGTATGTCAGTCAACATCGGGTAGCTAACTGCTAATGCAGTTTATAGACACACCACACCATCTGCTTGATGTAGTACATAAGTATTCCAAGAACAAGAAGCAACAGCTAGGATTTTGGTTTGTTCATTTGTTGGTTTATCTGTTCGTTTCTCCTACTTTTCCCTCAGTGGCCCCGTCTACTATGGCAAGAGTGAGACAGACTGATACTTTGTCGGGTGTTTTTTGGCATCACGTTTCCGACTTAACTTCAGTAATATTTTAGCCCACCACTTGTCTGTCGGTTTGTCATACTGTCGGGGCTTGCGTGTTACTGTAATGCTGGAAGTTATGCCACCGGTATTTCAAACACCAGCAGGGTCAACCATGGTGGACAGGTTTCAGAGAAGCTTCCAGAATAAGAATAGAAAGAAGGACCTGGCTGTCTACTTTTGAAAAAATTGTCCAGTGAGAACCTCATGAACAGCAGCAGAATATTGTCTGATGTAGTACTGGAAGATGAGCCCCTCAGGTTGGAAGCCACTCAAAATACGACTGGGGAAGAGCTGCCTCCTCAAAGTAGACAAAACAAACAAACAAAGCAAAACCAAACCTGTTTCCATAGAGTCAATTCCAACTCATAGCAACCCTATAGGACAGATAAGAACTGCCCAATAGGGTTTCTGAGGAGTGGCTCTTGAATTTGAACTGCCGACCTTTTGGTTAGCAGTCAAGAGTCTACCTTAATGACATGGATGGAGCACAACTTGCAGGATCTTTGCCTTCTGACTTGATGAGACTCAAAATGAGAAGAAACAGTGGCAATTATCCGCTAATAACCAGAACATGAAATGTATGAAATATGAATCTAGCAAAGTTGGAAGCTGTCAAAAATTAAATGGACCATAAAAAGATCATTATCCTAGACATTAGTGAGCTGAGATGGACTACATTGGCCATTTTGAATCGGACAATCATATGGTCTACTAGGCCAGGAATGACAAATTGAAAAGGGATTGTGTTGCATTCATCATCAAAAAGAACATTTCAAGATCTATCCTGAAGTACGACGCTGTCAGTGTTAGGGTAATATCCAGTTAATACGACTATTATTCAAATTTATGCACCAACCACTAAGGCCAAAGATAAGGAAACGGAAGATTTTTACCAGCTTCTATAGTCTGAAATTAATCAAACATGCGGTCAAAATGTATTCATAATTATGGTAATTAGAATGTGAAAGTTGGAAACAAAGAAGAGAGATCAGTTGGAAAATAAGGCCTTGGTGATAGAAATGACACCAGAGACTGAACGATAGAATTTTGCAAGACCAACAACCTCTTCATTGGAAATATCTTCTTTTTCGACAATATAAATGACTACATTCATGAACCTCGTCAGATGGAATACACAGGAATCAAATCGACTACAGTGTGGAAAGAGACGGTGGAAAAGCTCAATATCATCAGTCAGAAGAAGGCCGGTGGCCGATGGCGGAACAGACCACCAATTGCTTATATGCAAGTTCAGGTTGAAGCGAAGAAAATAAAAACAAGTCCACAAGAGCCAAAATACCTCTTTGAGCATATCCCATCTGAATTTGGAGATCATCTCAAGAATAGATTTGACTCATTGAACACTAATGACCGAAGACCAGACAAGTAGTTGGATGACAAAAATGACATCATATATGAAGAAAGCAAAAGGTCATTAAAAAGATAGGAAAGAAAGAAAAGACCAAAACGGATGTCAGAAGAGACTCTGAAACCGGCTCTTGAATGTAGAGTAGTTAAAGTGAATGGAAGAAATGATGAAATAAAAAAGCTAAATAGAAGATTTCAAAGGGCGGCTGGAGAAGACAAAGTATTATAATGAAATGTGCAAAGTCCTGGAGTTAGAAAACCAAACGGACGCAGCCCTGAAGTGTTCACTCATCTATGCCAAGAAATTTGAAAGATAGCTACCTGGCCAACTGACAGGAAGAGATCCATATTTACACCCATTCCAAAGAAAGGTGACCCAACAGAATGTGGAAATTATTGAACAATATTATAAACATCACAAGCAAGTAAAATTTTGCTAAAGATCATTCAAAAGGGGCTGCAGCAGTATATCGACAGGGAGCTGCCAGAAATTCAAGCAGGATTCAGAAGAGGACGTGGAACTAAGGATATCATTGCTGATGTCAGACAGATTTTTGACTGAAGGCAGAGAATACCAGAAAGATACTTACCTGTGTTTTATTGACTATGCAAAGGCATTCGACTGTGTGGATCATAACAAATTATAGATAATATTTCAAAGAATGGGAATTCCAGAGCACTTAACTGTGTTTATGGGGAACCTGCACATAGATCAAGAGGCAGTCGTTCAGACAGAACAAGGGGAATACTGTGTGGTTTAAAGTCAGGAAAGTGTGTGTCAGGGTTGTATCCTTTCACCATACTTATTCAGTCTGTATGCTGAACAAATAATCCAAGAAGATGGACTACATGAAGAATAACCGGGCATCAGTATTGGAGGAAGACTCATTAACAACCTGCAATATGCAGATGACCCTACCAGACCTTGTTTTGTTCTGTTGTACACAGGGTTGCTGTGAGTTGGAACTGACTTGATGGTACGTAACAGCAATAGCAACAATATTTTAGCACCATTTATGGATTGATACACAGTGACATTACCGTGATGATTAACTCCTTAATCTGGCATATAACTGAATTTTTAAAAAGTACATCAAGGATTTTAAAAATGAGAAAGATGAATGTAGGTCAGAGAAAACTATTTATTTAGGTTCTGGATGGTAGTAGGTTATTTAAATCAAATTATATAAGGCTTGTCTTAGTTATCTAGTGCTGCTGTAACAGAAATACCACAAGTGGATTGCTTTAACAAGAGAAATTTATTCTCTCAAAGTCTAAGAGGCTAGAAGTCCAGATTCAGGATGCCAGTTTTAGAGGTAGCCTTTCTCTCTCTCTCGGCTCTGGGGACAGGTCCTTGCTATCAGTCTTCCTCTGGTCTAGGAGCTGTCAGCCTAGGCACCCCAGATCCGAAGGATGTGCTATCCTCCTGGTTCTTCATTCTTGGTGGTATGAGGTTGCCCTGTCTCTCTGCTAACTTCTCTCTTATATCTCAAAGGGGATTGAGTCAAGATACAACCTAATCTTGTAGACTGAGTCCTGCCTCATTAACATTATTGCCTCTAATTCTGACTCATTAACATCACAGAGGTAGGATTTTCAACACACAGGAAAATCGCATCAAATGACAAAATGGTGGACAGTCACACAATACTGGGAATCATGGTCTATACCAGTTGACACACGTTTTTGGGGGACACAATTCAATCCATAACAAGGCTATAAAAGAAATAAACAAATATAATCCAAATATATGAGTTGACTTAATCATAGTTTAAGGTAAATGTATTCCTTCAAACCATTTTACACTAATCCGGTGGTGCAACCTTATTGATGGTTGGATATTTTGTAAAAACACACAACAGAGGTTGAGCCTGTTTAAGTCTCCAAGAAGAGCTATATACTCTTCAAGGGTGGTCCATGAGATTGCTAAACAGAATTTGAAATTAGTGCCACGTGTTGCCCTCCCTCTGTGCCTACTCCTTCCTCGGTGCCTGTCCTTTTGCTGTAACAGCCACATTGTACAGACCTTCCCTACTCCTGCTCTGCATCTCCAGTAAGTACAGGGTAAGAATGTGTACTTACCCACGCGTTTATCTGATTGTCTTCACGTGTTTTTCATGGTGTCTTGAATAAAGATGCTACTGTGGACGTGCCAAGTGAGCTGATGGGTGCTGGTGGGAGAAGGGTGTTTCAGCGGGCAGGAGTTGTCAGAACGCCACACTGCGGCCAGGACAACTGTCCTACAGAACATTGCAATTCATCCCATCATTGTTTTGTAAAATATAGACTATTAATTAAATAATTCCATATGTTTTTGAATTCACACCCAGGATTTGGACCATCGGTTGTGCCCCTGAACATTAAGAACAATGAAAATATCCCTCCCCCTAATAAATGTGATTTGAGGCATGAAAAAAGAAAATGGATTGAGATTATATCTGTTTCTTTTTCCCAACATTTCCAAATTTCACCTTTAAAGTGATACTCTGGGTGAAAAATAATAATAAACAAAACCACTCTGGAATATACAATCTATATTTTTCTGTTCACATACAAAACAAGTCTGGCAATGCTGGAATTTATTTACCAATTTAAAATATTTATATACAAAATCACTGAATTGTACACTTAAATGGATAAATGTTATGGTATGTAAATTATATCTCAAAGAGGTTGTTAAAGTAAATAAATAGATTACAAATATCAAAATAATAATAATAAGCCCTGTGGCCTTGCAAAGTCCCTTCTGTGAATACATCCTGCATAAAAACCCTCACTGAAAAAAATGACAGAGCCCTTACTATGTGCCAGTCACTATTTTACATGCTTTATAAATAGCTTGTTTAATCTCCATTTTTATATACATGGGTGCAAAATAGATACAGATAAATGCCAAAATTCCATACGTTTATTCATTCATTTATTTATTTTATTTAACAAATATTTATTGCAGGCCTACTATGTACCAAGCAGTATGTAAACTTCTGATGATCTACAGTCCTTAGAGGAACATTAAATAACATTGTCGATACGCAAGGAATATAAAATGACAAGTTCTGAAACGACACACTGATTAGAAAAGATATCAACAAAAGAAAACATGGTTGAGATTAGGAGACAGAAAAGCCTTTCTGAGGAAATGCTGTTTGAGAACTAATAAAACAGTATAAGAATACAGTTTAGCCAGGGTAAGGGTCATGGAGACAGTGTTTGAGTCTTCTAAACAAATCGCCGTTTTGCGTCCTGATGCCACATCAGAGGCTTATTTTCACCAGTGAGAGAAGAGAATAAAGAGTAGTGGAGTTAGGTTGCTAGGAGTCGGGAAAGGAGACAAGATTGCGAGGTATCACTTAAGTAACAGTAATAATGAATGGATGGGGTAAAGCTTTCCGGACCTTCATTTGCCGATGTGGCACGACTCAAAATGAGAAGCTACGAACATCCATTAGTAATCAGAATGCGGAACAGTGGCAGCGACAATGGGCTCAAACATAGCTAGTATCGCCAGGATGGAGCAGGACCGGGAAGTGTCTCGTTCTGTTTTATGCAGGGTCACTGTGAGTCGGAACCAACTGAAGGCAAGTAACAACCACGATAATGAAAACATCAGTCTCAAAAAGTAAAATTGTTTACTTTGTCTGAAGACTGTGTGTGGTATGAAAAGCTGAGAATAATTTAGCAGAAATAAACATTTGCTTTGGAAAACAGTTCACATACCAGAAAAAAGAAGACATTATCAGTGCAGATCTCAGCTTCAGTTTAGTATTCATATTTATCCAGTACATTGCGTTACAAGCACAGGTGATAAATCTGCTTCTCACTTGCGGTCCCTCTGCTATGTCCTAATGGCTCAGATTTCTGTAGTTTGTAATAGTGTATCCTGTTTAAAAAAAAAAAAGAAGTATCAATAGCTCTTATTCTTCCAGTAATTCTAAAAAAGAATTCGTTAAGAGATTCAGAGGAAACTACAAAGTGAGGGCATTAATGTCATTGCTATACTTCATGACTAGCTAATCTACAACCAAAATTTTTTTTAATTTTTTGTTTTTATTGCACTTTAGGTGAAGGTTTACAGAACAAACAGTTTCTCATTAAACAGTCAGTACACATATTGCCTTATGACAGTGGTTAACAACCCCAACCCCACGACATGTCAACACTGTCCCTTCTCAACCTTGGGTTCTCTATCACCAGCTTTCTTGTACCCTCCTGCCTTCTAGTCCTTGTCCCTGGACTGCTGTGCCTCATTAGTCCTGTTTTGTTTAATGGGGCTGTCCAATCCCCTGCTGAACAGGGAACTTTGGGAGTAACTTCACCTCTGAGCTAAAAGGGTGTCCGGGGGCCATACTCTCAGGGTTTCTCCAGTCTGTCAGGCCAGTAAATCTGGTATTTTTTTGTGAGTTAGAGTTTTGTTCTACATCCTTCTCCAGCTCTGTCTGGGACCCTCTGTTGTGATCCCGGTCAGAGCAGTCAGTGGTGGTAGCCGGGCACCATCTAGCTGTACTGGACTCAGTGTGGTAGAGGCCATGGTAGCTGTGGTCCATTAGTCCTTTGGACTGATCTTTTCCTTGCATCCTGTTCTCTTCATTCTCCCTTGCTCCTGAAGGGATGAGACCAGTGGAGTATCTTAGATGGCTGCTCACAGGCTTTTAAGACCCTAGACACTACTCACCAAGGTAGACTGTAGAACACTGTCTTTATAAAGCGTGTTATGCCAATTGAGCTAGATGTTCCCCAAGAGCATGGTCCCCAGAGCCCTCCACTCAGCAGTTTAGTCCCTCAGGAAGTTTGGATGTGTCTATGGAGCTTCCATGACCTTTCCTTGTACAAGTTGTGCTGGCTTCCCCAGTATTGTGTACTGTCTCACCCTTCACCATACGACCAAAATTTTGATAATTTGTATTCCATAAAAATGAGATCATATACCTTTTATTCTATTATATATTTTTCAAAAATATGTAATAAGGAATTTTATTGAACAGTTTCAAAATAATAATTGTGAAGCACATAGTATATTATTATAAATGGTCTCTTAGCTTTCCTGCAGTTTGGAGTGAATAATCCATATAAATTTAAAGTGTAAACACCACAATGACTTGTTTAAATTTCATGTGATAAATGCCTGTGTCATTTTGCATTTGATGCTTCATTTGCTTCAACTTTCTTGATATTATGTAACCATCTGATTTATTGAGATTTAAAAGCCACCTGGATAACTAGACGTAGGATTACACACATAAAGCTGTGGAATTTATTCATGATGATCCTGTCTAAATTATCATCTTTAGAACTATGTTTTGCTACCATAAAATAGCCATTAAAAATCATAAGTGAGGTGAATAAAGCATTGTTCAAGGTTTCCAAAAGTCCCTGCTGTGATTTGAACAATTCTTTCTCCTTTCATGTAAGTCAATACTAGATACGCAAGTGGGCCATTAGAGAATGCTGCTGTGTCCGGAAATTTTCATGCCACTACCTCCCTCCACTCCCTGCAGTCTTCCACTCTCTAAGCTGAGAGCACTGATTCAATCTTTCTTTTAAAATCTTTAACAAGGGCCTCCAGTGTGCACTGGAGTCCCTGGGTGGTGTGTGGTGTGAACGGTTAACACCCTTGGCTGCTAACTGAAAGGTTGGAGGTTCAAGTCCACCCAGAGGCGCCTTGGAAGAAAGGCTTGGCAATCTACTTCTGAAAAAAATCTGCCATTGAGAACCTTATGGAGCATAGTTCTACTCTGACACAAATGGGGTCACCCACCACGAGTCAGTGTGGACTCCACAGCAACTGGTTTTACAACATATAGAGACACACTTCTGTGAGCTGAATCACTTGACTGCAACTTCAGACTCAGCCTGAATCTCTTTCGGGGCAAATTTTCAAAGGTAGCAATAAGGATTTAAGGTGTTTTTGCCCAAGACAGTGCAGCTAAGCGTCAAACTACAAATAATGGGAATTCATCTGTAAGCTTGCTGCGTGTCTTAGTTATCTAGTACTGCTACAATAGAAATACCACATATGGATGGCTTTAACAAACAGACATTTATTCTCTCACAGTCTAGGAGGCTAGAAGTCCAAATTTAGGGCGCCAGCTCCAGGGGAAGAATTTCTTTCTCTGTCGGTTCTGGGTGAAGGTCCTTGTCATCAATCTTCCCCTGGTCTAGGAGCTTCTCAGCCCAGGGACCCCAGGTACAAAGGACATGCTCCGCTCCTGGAGCATCTTTCTTGGTGGCATGAGGTCCCCATGTCTCTCTGCTCACTTTTCTCTTTTATCTCTCAAAGAGTTTGACTCAAAATACAACATAATCCTATAGATTGAGTCCTGCCTCATTAACCTTACTGCCTCTAATCCTGCCTGATTAATATCATAAACCTCCCAAAAAACCAAACTGGTTGCCATTAACCCTATAGGACAGAGTAGAACCGCCCTGTAGGGTTTCCAAGGAGCTGCTGGTGGATTTCACTGCTGATCTGTTGATTACAGTTTGTAACCACTGCGCCACCAGGGCTTCATTAACGTCATAGAGGTTAGGATTTACAACACATAGAATAATCACATCAGATCACAGAATGGGGGACAACCACGCAATACTGGGAATCGTGACCCAGCCAAGTTGACACACATTTTTGTGGGACACGATTCAATCCGTAACATTGTGGCTCAGTTGTACTTCTGAAATTATAGCTTGTTTTTTGAGATCCAGTCTGTACCTTCTGTAAAGTTTTAATAAATAACTAATTCAGTTTTCCCTAGGTCTGAGATTTCGCTGTGGAAGCCTTTCTCCAATTCAGTTTTCTGCATGACTAAGCACTGCCTTACTCCTTGCTGTGTGCTAGAATTCCTCAATGGTACTTGTCGCTTTGTATGATTGTTGTACAGTATTGCCACTGTTGCTCCCGCATTGCTGTACTCTGTCAACCTCTTGAGACCCTTAATTGCCTCATGTTTCACGTCCATTATGATATTTCAATATCAAACGTTCTCATATTAATTTACATTAGTCTTCACTTTCTCTCGCCCGGCCTTTTGGCAATATTCTCTGCAGGGGATCCTCTCATCTCTCTATTCTCTTTCTGATCATCTTTATCAAGATAAATTCTTCCCTCAGCCTTAAAAAGAAATGTATTCATTTCTTAAATATTGCTCAATAATGGAGCTTTTTATTTGTCCATAATTTTCTGTGAGATACATATAAAATCTTATGAGATGTGGTTATAAGAATACTTAGATGTGAATTTACAGCATTTGTTATGAATTGAATTGTGTCCCCCAAAAATATATATTGTAAATCTTAACCCCTATTCCTAAGGTTTTAATCCCATTTGGGAAGGTGCTTTCTTTGTTATGTTAATGAGGCAGTATTAGTGTAGGGTGTGTCTTAAATCAATCTCTTGAGATATAAAAAGAGCAGACTGACCAAGCAACTCAGCAAGCAAGCAGCGATGAGGGAAGATGAATACCACAACACATGAAAATCACCAAGTTACCAAGGAACAAGGACCGGATTCCCCCAGAGCCAACAGAGAGAGAGAGCATTCCCCTAGAGCTGGTGCCTTGAATTCGGACTTCTAGCCTCCTAAACAGTGAGCAAATACATTTCTGTTTGTTAACACCAACCACTTCTGGTATTTCTGTTATAGCAGCACTAGATAACTAATACAGCATTAAATGAAATGAAGAGAAATGAATGATTAAACAAATTCAGTGCACAACTGGAGTAATTAGAAAAAAAATAAATCCAAAGAAAATAGAAATAAATAAGAAGAAAAAAATGAAGGCAATTAACTTTAAATATAAATGTGAACAACCAAGAGCACAGATGCTCAATAATAAATACCAAAAATAGGTTGTGAAGAGACAAATATAGATGGACACAATTTTGGTAAATCTAGTAAAAAGAAAACAAAAGAGAGAAAAAGGATAAAGAACAATTGGAAGAGGAGAGAAAAAATTATTGTTAAGGAAGTGCTTATAGAGAAAGAAGTACTCTGCACAGTTTGACTATTAGTAAAATGAGAAAGCCTAGCTATAACACTTAATGTACATTCCAGATAGAAAACCATTCCAATATGTATAGAATTCCAAAATGTGATAAAGCGTATCTATAAGAAATACATGAAAATATGTACTTTATGTTAGACAGTCAGAAGTGTTTCCATTAAGTCAAGAAGTCAATGAATACCAAAGAAATGAGTATTGGCAAGGAAAAGACATTTTCATCTGCAGAGGTTTATTATATTTTTCAAAAGACATTGAGGATGATTGCAAACTAAATAGCAGTAAGAAGAGAGGTCAGCATGATTGCTCAATACAGTATAATCAATGACAAAACTAATGCATTCCTAGGTACAATTCATCCACCACCATGTGTCTGTCAGTTTGTCATACTGTGTTGGCTTGCATGTTGCTGTGATACTGGAAGCTTTGCCACCTGTATTTCAAATACCAGCAGGATCACCCTTTGAGCATTAGAAAGCAAAGATGTCTTTGACAACTAAGGTGCACCTAACGCAAGCCATGGTGTTTTCAGTTGCCTCATACGGGTGTGAAAGTTGGATAATGAATAAGGAAGACTGAAGAAGAATTGATGTCTTTGAATTATGGTGTTGGTGAACAATGTTGAATATACCATGGACTGCCAGAAGAGTGAACAAAATTGTCTTGGAAGAAGTACAGCCAGAATGCTCCTTAGAATCAATAATGGCAAGACTTCATCTTAAGTTCTTTGAACAGGTTATCATGAGGGACCAGTTCCTGGAGAAGGACATCATGCTGGTAAAGTAGATGGTCAGGGAGAAAGAGGAAGACCCTCAATGAGATGGATTGGCACAGTGGCTGCAACAATGGGCTCAAGCATAACAACAATTGTGAGGATGGTGCAGGACCGGACAGTAATTTGTTCTGCTGTACATAGGGTCACTATGAGTCAAACCAACTTGACGGCACCTAACAACAACAACAGATGCTATTCATAAGAAAGGAGCCCTGGTGGTACAGTGGTTAAGAGCTTAGCTGCTAAACAAAAGGTCGGCAGTTCAAATCCACCAGCTGCTCTTCTGTCCTAGAGAATCACTTCGTCGGAATCACCTTGACGGCAATGATTATCTTTTTTTTTTTTTGGTTATAATTGAAATCGTGTTTATTCTTAGAATAATTGTGAAAAATTAAAGTATTACATTTTTACAGTAATTTTCTGACATTTATGTGATAGAATAGTTCAATCCTGTTGTTTTTGATTTTTACAGCACAAACATGTTTTTTGAAAAAATATTCTAGAAACTCAGTTTTCCCTAGAGCATCTCTTAATTATTTGATTTTTTTTTTTTTTATATTTTACTGTACTTCAGGTGAAGGCTTACAGAACAAATAGTTTCTCATGGAACAGTAGTACACATGTTGTTTTATGACATTGGTTAACAACCCCACAACAT
>NW_004444035.1:6060154-6068907 GCF_000243295.1 Trichechus manatus latirostris | reverse complement strand
CTTGGCTGAGTTCTTTATCTCTTCATTTGATGTTTTAGGGTTTCAGGATTGTTGCATTCTCTGTTCGGCTTAGTTTTTCGGATCTTTGCTGTGGAGGGACGGCGTGGTGCTTCTGCCTACAGCACCATTTTGCTGGAACTCCAATGCTTATCTTTTTTATTCATAAGAAATTAAAAACATAATGAAACACAAAATATTTCATTCAAAAACAACACAATGTTCACAAAACACAAATTCAAAATTAAAACTATAATTATGCAAGTTAATTTATAGCTAGTAGGTTTGTTTTTTTGGTTTAAATCTATTACATAAGACTTAGATACCTGGTTGTAAACCTCCATTAATGAAGACACCCATCAAGCTGATGGCTGACATAAAAGCATCGTTTTACCCTCCTAAATTTGTAAATTCAGGGGAGTTTCACAAAATTTTTTGTTGTTGTTTTAGTGGAATTTGATAACTGATTATGTAAATTAAAGGAAAGAGAAAGTAAGAAGTACTAAGGGGAATTTGCCTAGCAGGTGCCAAAGCAGAATATAAAACTAACATCACTAAAAGAGCATGTTATTACAGCAGAATAAAAGAAACTAAAACAATAAATAGAATTGAATTCTCAGAACCATACTTGTGTAAATATTTCTCAAACATTATAAAGAAGCACTTCAAGTCATGAGTGAAAATATGAACAAGTCAGTAAATGGTGATGTGGTAATTGAATATCTAATGGAATTGTATATTTACTGGAAAAATAAGCAATGCATATCCAATACCACCTGGTGCCATCAAGTTGATTCTGACTCATAGTGACCCTATAGGACAGAGTAGAACTGCCCCACAGGGTTTCCAAAGAGCAGCTGATGGATTCGCACTGCCAACCTTTTTGTTAGCAGCTGAGCTCTTATAAATTCCTGATGCATCAAAACTGTAAATGAGGGGGGGAAAAGCATAAAAAGGTGTTCATTACCTTGCAACACATCATGGAACACTTCTGTGAGCAAGACAAATAAGTGAAAAAGTCATAAAGATCAAGACTGATAAATTAGAATATGTGAAACTACAAAATTTTTATATCACAAAAGAAGGCTTAAGAAAAGTTAACGGATTAATGAATGACTGTTGTTAGATGCCCTCGAGTCCATTCTGACTCATAGTGACCCCACGTACAGCAGAACAAAGCATTGCCCTGTCCTGCACCATCCTCACAATTGTGGTTGTTTGAGCCTATTGTTGCAGCCACTGTGTCAATCCATCTGTTTGAGGGTCTTCCTCTTTTTTGCTGACCCTCTACTGTACTAAGCCTGATGTCCTTCTCCAGGGACTGATCCCTCCTGACGACATGTCCAAAGTATGTGAGACGTAGTCTTGCCATTTTTGCTTCTAAGGAGCATTCTTGTTGTGCTTCTTCCAAGACAGATTTGTTCATTCTTCTGGCAGTCCATGGTATACTCTATATTCTTCACCAACACCACAATTCAAAGGCATCAATTCTTCTTCAGTATTCCTTAGGCATTGTCCAGTTTTCAAATGCATATTGCATATGAGGTGATTGAAAACACCATAGCTTGGGTCAGGTGCTTTAGTCCTCAAAGTGACATCTTTGCTTTTTAACACTTTAAAGAGGTCTTTTGCAGCATATTTTCCCAATGCAATACTTCGTTTGATTTCTTGACTGTTGCTTCCATGGGTGTTGATTGTGGATCCAAGTAAAATGAAATCCTTCACAGCTTCAATATTTTCTCCTTTTATCATGGTGTTGCTTATTGGTCCAGTTGTGGGAATTTTTGTTTTCTTTATGTTGAAGTATAATCCATACAGAAGGCTGTGATCTTTGATCTTAAGCAGTAAGTGATTCAAATCCTCTCAGCTTTCAGCAAGCAAGGTTGTGTCATCTATATATCGTAGGTTGTTAATGAGTCTTCCTCTAATCCTGATGCCTCGTTCTTCTTCTTATAGTCCAGCTTCTTGGATTATTTGCTCAACATACAGATTGAATAAGTATGGTGAAAGGCTATAACCCTGACACACATCTTTCCTGACTTTAAACCACACAGTATCCCCCTTGTTCTGTTCAAATGACTGCCCCTTGGTCTATGTACAGGTTCCTCATGAGCACAATTAAGTGTTCTGGAATTCCCATTCTTCATAATATTATCCATAATTTGTTATGATCCACACAGTCGAATGCCTTTGTATAGTCAATAAAACACAGGAAAACATCTTCCTGGTAGTCTCTGCTTTCAGCCAAAATCCACCTGACATCAGCAATGATATCCTTAGTTCCATGTCCTCTTTTGAATTTGGCTTGACTCTCTGGCACTTCCCTGTCAATGTACTTTTGCAACTGTTTTTGAATGATCTTCAGCAAAATTTTACTTGTGTGTGATATTAATGATATTGTTCAATAATTTCTGCATTCTGTTGGATCACCTTTCTTTGGAATGGGAATAAATATGGATCTCTTCTGGTCAGTTGGCCTGGTAGTTATCTTTCAAATATCTTGGCATAGAGAAGTGAGCACCTCCAGTACTGCATCTATTTGTTGAAACATCTCAATTGGTATTTCGTCAATTCCTGGAGCCTTATTTTTCACCAATGCCTTCAGTGCAACTTGGACTTCTTCCTTTAATACCATTGGGTCTTCATGTATGCTACCTCCTGAAATGGCTGAATGCCCACCATTTCTTTTTGATACAGTGACTCTGTGTATCTTCTTTGGTTGCTTCCTGAGTCTTTCAATATTTTGCCCATAGAATCCTTCAATATTGCAACTCAAGGTTTGAATTTTTTCAGTTCTTTCAGCTTGAGAAATGCCTAGAGTGTTCTTCTCTTTTGGTTTTCTAACTCCAGGTCTTTGCACATGTCATTATAATACTTTAATTTGTCTTCTAGAGCTGCCCTTTGAAATCTTCTGTTCAGCTCTTTTACTTCATCATTCTTCCATTCGCTTTAGCTACTCTACTTTCAAGAGCAAGTTTAGGAGTCTCTTCTGACACCCGTTTTGGTCTTTTCTTTCCTTCCTGTCCTTTTAAAGACATCTTGCTTTCTTCATGTATGATGTCCTTGATGTCATCCCACAACTGGTCTGGTCTTCAGTCATTAATGTTCAATGCCTCAAATCTATTCTTGAAATGGTCTCTAAATTCAAGTGGGATATACTCAAAGTCATACTTTGGCTCTCATGGACTTCTTTTAATTTTCTTCAGCTTCAACTTGAACTCGTTTATGAGCAATTGATGGTATGTTCCACAGTCGGCCTCTGCTTTGTTCTGACTGATGATATTGAGCTTCTCCATCGTCTCTTTCCATAGATGTAGTTGATTAGATTCCTCTGTTTTCCATCCAGTGAGGCCCACTTGTATAGTCACATTTATGTTGTTGAAAAAAGGTATTTTCAGTGAATAGTTCATTAGTCTTGCAAAACTCTATCATGCGCTCTCCAGCGTCGTTTCTGTCACCACGGCCATATTTTCCAGATACTGATGCTTTTTCTTTGTTTCCAACTTTCACATTCTAATCATCAGTAATTATCAATGCATCTTAATTGCAGTTTGATCAATTTCAGACTGCAGAAGTTGGCAAAAAGTCTTCAATTTCTTTACTGTTGGCATTAGTGATTGGTGCATAAATGTGAATGATAGTTGTATTAACTGCTCTTCCTTGTAGACATATGGATATTATTATATTATTGACAGCGTTGTACTTTAGGATAGATCTTGAAATGTTCCTTTTGAAAATGAATGTGACACCATTCCTTTTCAATTTGCCATTCCTGGCATAGTAGACCATGTGATTGTCTGATTCAAAATGGCCGATACTCATCTATTTCAGCTCACTAATGCCTAGGATATCTTTCTTCAAGCATTCCATTTCATTTTTGACAACTTCCAATTTTCCTAGATTCATACTTTGTACTTTCTACTTTCTGATTATTAATGGATGTTTGACTAGGAGTGTGAATGACTAGGAGAATATAATTTCAATATATAGACAAAGATGAGTATACAAGTTTATAAAGAAATTCTGCATGCTTATAAAAAGAAAACAAGCTCTATCAAAAAATGGTCAAAAATATGAACAGGTAATTTCCTAAAAAACAATTATAATCTGCAAATAAGCAAACTTAAATATATGCAACTTCAACAGTCATCATGAAATGCAAATTAAAGTTAAAAAATACATTTTTCTCCATGTCATTGACAAAATAATTTTTTATTAAATGGAATTCTCAAACATATGAAAAAATTGTCACACTCACTTGCTGTTGATGGTAATCTAAATTTATAAAGTAGTTTTGGAGGGTATTTGACAATATCTATTAAAATTGAAAATGGATATCTCATGAGAATCAACAGTTCCAATTTACTTTGTCGAGCCCTGGGAAATAAATGTGAATTTAAAAGAGGCATTTACAGAGGAGATCATTACAATATTATATATATGCTTAGTGAAAAATGGAAAACTAATGAAATCTCATTAGTAGGAACTAGTTAAATAAATTAATGTGCCTCCGTATAAATAAATGTTCTTTAATAGTTAAAAAGAATGAGGTAGACTTACCAGCACTGATAGGGAAATTTCTCTAAGATCTTGTCAAGAGAAGAAAGCAAGTAGCACAATAATAAATATATTATGAGTTAAGTTTTAAATGGGGATGTTTTGAGTGCATACTTATATCTAAGTGCACTGATAAAAAATTAGAAGGACCGACACCAAATTGCTCACAAAATCTCTCTTTATGGTAGAAAGTGGATGTGGGTGGAGAGAAACACCTGAAAGGGAATTTTCATCATTTGCTCTGAATTCTTATTTATTTTAAAAAATTATTTGATTGATTAGGTAATATGAACAAGTATTTTAAAGTTATATTTCTAACATGGTTTCTTTTTCCTAATACTTTTATTTCCATAGTTAGCCTCTTTATTAACTTTAGAGATTTTTAGCTTGATATAAAATTATTTAATATAAAAATAATTAAGAAGCAATTCCATTATTAGTGTGTGACTGTCTCTAGTTGTTGACAAGGTAAATTACTCCCTCGGTGAATGTGCACAAGGCTGTGTTTGAGAACTCTCCAGTCCATTTCTTTATTTAATGTCAACTCTCAGCCCTGAACTTACCTATGTATAGATATAAAGTAATAGAAATAAACCCTAAGTGCAAGGCATTAGAAATTGCAGATTTAGGACGGTCTTTTAACAGCATTTTGTGGCTCAGATAACTTACCTTGCAGCTTTTCAGTTTTTGAAATACATTTGGCTTAACTGGATTTCAGCTCAGTCAGTTATACCTGCTTAGACTCCTTCATCTCCCGAGCTGCAGAAATTAGCCACTCAGTAATGAGCAAGCGCTGTGTACATGAAGTTACAGAAGCCATTACCCAGAGTTAGATAAACAGCGGAGCTAATGAAACTAATGAAAAAAGATTCTTTGTAATGTGTTGCTGAATTATTTGATATGCCTAATTCCATTTCAAAGCTTGGTGAAAGTGAATTAGAAGAGCTGATCTAAGTCATTCAGTGACTGTTTAGCACAAAAATAACTCAAAGGAGAATGTGCAACTTCAGAGCATTTATTAAAACTCTTTGGAAACTGCCAAGGAATAGTCTGCTAGGAGTAAGTCAGCGCTCCTTCATTTGTATGTGAAGGGGAGCCCTGCACATTAGGAATAAACACTTGTTTCTCCAAACCTTCTTTGTTCTGTTTCACGGATCAAAAAAGAACCCTAGTCACACACCCTCCCTGTCCCTCATCTCACAGTGTGGCCAGCTCTATCTACCTTGAGTCCGAACTACATAATTTCTTTATGCATTCCCTTCATTTTTAGGTCAGTAACCCTGAGAAGGAAGAGCTCTGTGGCGCAGTGATTAAGCACTTGGCTGCTAACCCAGAGGTGGACAGTTCAAACTCACCTGCCTCTCCACAGTAGAAAGATGTGGCAGTCTGCCTCCATAAAGATTACAGCCCTGGAAACCCTACGGGGTAGTTCCACTCTGTCCTGTAGGGTCGCTATGAGTTGGAATCGACTTGATAGCAACAGGAAAGAAGTCTCCTCAGCTTGATCATCTACTTCCTCATCTTCCTTCTAAGCTAAAAACCTTGTTTTCTGCTTCTTTGTAAAAAAACCCGAAATTATCAGGAGTAAAATTCCTCAGAATACCACCACCACATATGTCCACCTAATAGCATCTGTACACATACACTCTGCCGTCCTGTTTCTGGACATTAACTATTTGTCTTCTGTGTAAAGCCCTCCCATCACTGGGCACGAAAGGCCATTCCTTATTGCTTACTTAATGCTCTAGAAATTGTCCCCTCTCTCGTCTATAGTATCAAATTTTTCCATATTTACTGAATCAATCCCACCAGTGTAGCAACTGGATAATAATTTTCCTGTCTCCAAAATGAAACAAAGCAAAAACAAAACAGAAAAACACACCTCTCGTAATGCCCCTTTCCTCCGCCAATTGCTACTCCATTTCTCTGCTCTCCTTTACAGAAAAATCCTCAAAAGAATGGTCTGTACTCACTGTCTCTATTTCCTCTTCTTCCATTCTCTTAACCCCTCTCTAATTAGGCATTTGACTTTATCATTTCAGTGAAACTGCCTTTCCCAAGTTCCCTCATAATCTCCACATTGCTAAAGTCAATGGTAAGTTATCAGTCCATATTTTTGGTTGACTGATCAGTAGCATTTGACTGTCTTGACTTGACTACCAAGATACCACACTTGTCTTAATTTTCCTCCTACCTTTCTGACAGCTTCTTCTTAAGATCCTATAATGGACTCTCCCTTTCTAAGATGGCTTCAGGGCCGAATTCTTGGCCCTCTTTTTTATTTACACTTACTCCTCTGGTGATCTCTTCCAATTGTCTATGCTGTCTACATGCAAAAGCTGGACAATGAATAAGGAAGACAGAAGAAGAACTGATGCCTTTGAATTGTGATGTTGGTGAAGAATATTGAATATACCATGGACTGCCAAAAGAACGAACAAACCTGTCTTGGAAGAAGTACAGCCAAAATGCTCCTTAGAAGCGAGGATGGCAAGACTTTGTCTTACATACTCTGGACACGTTATCAGGAGAGTTCAGTCCCTGGAGAAGGACATCATGCTTGGTAAAACAGACGGTCAGTGAAAAAGAAAAAGACCCTTATCGAGATGGATTGACACAATGGCTGTAACAATGGGCTCAAGCATAACAACAATTGTGAAGATGGCACAGGACTGGGCTGTGTTTCATTCTGTTGTACATAGGGTCGCTATGAGTTGGAACTGACTTGACAGCACCTAACAAGAACAGTCTACGTGCTGATGACTCTCAAATTTGCATCTCCGTCCTAGAACTCTTTTTTTTTAATTGTTGTGCTTTAAGTGGAAGTTTACAATTCAAGTTAGTCTCTCATACAAAAATTTGTACATACATTGTTGTGTGACCCTAGTTGCTCTCCCTATACTGTGACAGCACACTCTTCCTTTCCACCTGGGATTTCCTGTGTCCGTTCAACCAGCTGTTGACCCTCTCTGCCTTCTCATCCTGCCTCTGGACAGGAGCTGCCTTTTTAGTCTCATGTATCTATTTGAGCTAAGAAGCACCCACTTCATGAGTTTCATTTTATGTCCCATAGTCCAGTCTAATCTTTGAAGAGTTGGCCTCGGGAATGGTTTTAGTTTTGGGCTAACAGAGAGTCTGGGAGCCATGTCTTCTGAGGTCCCTCCAGTCTCAATTAAACATTAAGTCTGGTCTTTTTACTAGAATTTGAGTTCTGCACCCCACTTTTCTCCTGCTCCATTAGGGACTGTCTGTTGTGTTCCCTGTCAGGGCGGTCATTGGTGGTAGCCAGGCACCATCTAGTTCCTCTGGTCTCAGGCTGATGAAGTCTCCAGTTTATGTGGCCCTTTCTGTCTCTTGGGCTGATAGTTTCCTTGTGTCTATGGTGTTCTTCATTCTCCTTTACTTCAGGTGGATTGGGACCAGTTGATGTATCTTACATGGCTGCTCGCTAGCTTTTAAGACCCTAGATGCCACTCACCAAAGTGGGATGTGGAACGTTTTCTTAATAAACTTTGTTACGCCAATTGACCTAGACGTCCCCTGAAACCATGGTCCCCTGATCCCGCCCCTGCTACTCTGTCCCTCAAAGTGTTTGATTGTATTCAGGAAAATTCTTAGCTTTGGTCAGGTCCAGTTGTGCTGACTTCCCCTTTAGTGTGTGTTGTCCTTCCCTTCGCCTAAGATAATTCTTGTCTACTATCTAGTTAGTGAATACCCCTTTCCCTCCTTACCAACCCTTGGAACCATCAAAGCATGTTTTCTTCTGTGTTTAAACTTTTTCTTGAATTCTTATAATAGTGGTCTTATACAATATTTGTCCTTTTGTGACTGACTAAACTCACTCAGCATAATACCTTCCAGATTCCTCCATGTTATGTTTCATGGATTCATTGTTGTTCTTTATCGTTGTGTAGTATTCCATTGTGTGAATATACCATAATTTATTTATCCATTCATCTGTTGATGGGCACCTAGGTTGTTTCCATCTTTTTGCTATCGTGAACAGTGCTGCGATGAACATGGGTGTGCATATATTTATTCGTGTGATGGCTCTTATTTGTCTAGGATATATTCCAAGGAGCATGATTGCTGGATCATATGGTACTTCTATTTCTAGCTTTTTTTTTTTTTTATTGTACTTCAGGTGAAGGCTTACAGAACAAATAGTTTCTCATGAAACAGTAGTACACATGTTGTTT
>NW_004444035.1:6039744-6060054 GCF_000243295.1 Trichechus manatus latirostris | reverse complement strand
TTGTAGTTTTGATTTGCATTTCTCTAATGGCTAATGATCGTGAGCATTTCCTCATGTGTCTGTTAGCCGCCTGAATGTCTTCTTTGGCGAAGTTTATGTTCATATCATTTGCCCATTTTTTAATTGTGTTTTTTGTCTTTTTGTTTTTGAGATTTTGCAGTATCTTGTACATTTTAGAGATTAGACGCTGATTGGATATGTCATAGCCAAAAAATTTTTCCCAGTCTGTAAGTTGTCATTTGACTCTTTTGGTGAAGTTTTTTGAGAGCATAAGTATTTAATTTTTAGGGGCTCCCAGTTATCTAGTTTCTCTCCTGGTGCTTGTGCATTGTTACTTATGGTTTGTGCCATGTATTAGGGCTCCTAGCATTGTCCCTATTTTTTCTTCCATGATCTTTATCATTTTAGATTTTATGTTTAGATCTTTGATCCAATTTCAGTTAGTTTTTGTGCATGGTGTGAGGTATGGATATTGTTTCAGTGTTTTTGCAGATGGGTATCCAGTTATGCCAGCACCATTTGTTAAAGAGACTGTCTTTTCCCCATTTAACCGACTTCGGGCCTTTGTCAAATATCTGCTGCTCATAGGTGGGTGAATTTATGTCTGGATTCTCAATTCTGTTCCATTGTTCTATGTATCTGTTGTTGTACCAGGACCAGGCTATTTTGACTACCGTGGCGGTATAATAGGTTCTAAAATCAGGTAGTATAAGGCCTCCCACGTTTCTCTTCTTCTTCAGTAATGCTTTACTTAGCCAGGGCTCTTCCCTTTCCATATGAGGTTAGTGATTTGTTTCTCTATCTTATTAAAGAATGCCATTGGAATTTGGATCAGGATTGCATTGTATCTGTAGATTACTTTAGGTAGAATAGATGTTTTCACAATGTTGAGTCTTCCTATCCATGAGCAAGGTATGTTTTTCCACTTATGCAGGTCTCTTTCGGTTTCTTGCAGCAGTGTCTTGTAGTTTTCGTTGTATAGGTCTTCTACGTCTCTGGTTAGATTTATTCCTAAGTATTTTATCTTCTTGGGGGCTATTGTAAATGGTATTGATTTGGTGATTTTCTGTTTGAATCCATCCTAGAAATCTTGCCTGAAGTTTAGACTCTTATACCTGACCTTGGAACCCTGGGGGTGTAGTGGTTAAAAGTTCAGCTGCTAACCAAAAGGCCGGCAGTTCTAATCCACCAGCCACTCCTTGGAAACCCTAAGGGGCAGGTCTACTCTAGCTTTTAGGGTCACTATGAGTTGGAATCAGCTCGACGGCCCCGAGTTTGTTTTTGGTTTGGCATATTTAAGCTTCCTCTAGACTTCTACATTTGAATGTTAAGACGTCTCAAGCCTAACATGCCCCAAATGTAACTCCTGATCTTCTCTCCTGGTCTTCCTCCCACAGCCTTTTCCTATCAACTGATGATACATTGTTCTTTCTGTTGCTGAGGCCAGAAACCCTGGAGACAGCTTCAACTCCTCTGTTTCTTTCTCACAACCCATGCAATCCTTTAAGTAATCCTATTTTGTAACTATCTACTAAACATGTCCAGAATCAGGCATCTTTTTCCAACCTCCTTTGTCACCCCCCTGATCTGTGCCATCCTCATGCTTCCCCGGGATTACTGCTCTACTCTCTTGCATGGTTTCTGCATACACACTTGCCCTCTATAGTCTAATCGCAACACAGCAGCCAGAGTGGAAACATAGATCAGATAATCACCATCCTCTGCTCAAAATCCTGCAGTGGTTTCCCACTCTCTTCATAGGAAAAGCCAAGTCCTACAATTCCCTTTAGGGAACTGAAACCAAAAACCAAACCTGTTGCCATCAAGTCAATTCCGACTCATAGTGACCTATAGGACAGAGTAGAACTGCCCCGTAGGGCTTCAAGGAGAAGCTGGTGGATTCAAACTCCTGACCTTTTGGTTAGCAGCTAAGCTCTTTACCACTACTCCACCAGGGCTCCTTAGGGAACTAGGTTCCATTAATCTTCAAGCACACGCCCCTCCTCTTTCTCTCTCCCTACCATTCCTCTGGCTGAACCTGGCACCTTGCTGCTTTTCAAGTAAGGTAGACATTTGGCCACCTCAGGACGTTTGCACTGCTTTTTCTGCTCCTTACAATGACCTTTCTCCAAAAATTTGTTTGGCTATCTCTCTCACGTATTTGCCTAAATTTCACCTTCTCATAGAGGTTTACTCAGAATACTGTATTTAAAATAGAAAGCACCACCCCATCCCAGCTTGGCTGATCCTCCTATACTTGCTTGGTATTTTCTGTAGAAATTATCACCATCCAACACACTGCATCATTTACTTATTAATTATAAGTACTATTTATTTTCTCCTTGCTAGAATGTAAGCAGCAACAGGGCAAGGATACTTGTTATATTCACTAATGTATCCCATGCACACATGTATGTTCAATAAAAAGTTGCTAAATGAATGACCCCCCCCAAATTCAGATAATTTATTTCAAATTTTCTTGGATTTTTAATGTAAAAGGCATGTTACCTGTAAATAATGGTAGTTTTATTTTCCCCCTTTCCAAGTCTTATTCACTGTATTAATATTACTTCTGTTTAAATGCTAAGAAAGCAACAGAATGTGATACCATTAATTTGTTAAGAATAACACTGCAGAAGCATGATTTATGTATAAAAAAGATTCTTACAATTTGTAATTTAGTAAAAAATAATTACCAAGCAGTATAAAAAGTATGACCTATGAACATTTATTGTAAAGAAACAAAATCATATATATATACATATATACACATAAGTATGTACACAGACTCACACTTTATACCTCACTGAGTTTAATACTCTTAAAATCACTACGAAGCATTTATTATTAGGCATGCTTTACAGATAAGTAATCTAAGTTCCAAGATTGCACAGCTCATATGTGGCAAAGTGAGAATTTAAACCTCATTGTATTATTGCAAAGCTACCTACACTCTACTGCCTCAAATGCTGAAATTTAAAATCTGTCTTGAAAAATTTCAACTTTCTCAGTACAAGATAGGAAATAAATTCAATGTTTGTTTTTTGTAAATACAAGGTTTATTTTGCAATAACTCAGCAGATGAATGGATATGGTTATTACTGTTTGGATGAATCCTAGTTAATCCACGTCAGAAGATCATTCCTAGCAATTCCTATTTAATCCTTAATTCACATGTAAGTATTTGTTAAAATACATGATACGTTTTATTTTTATTTTGGGAATAAATCCTGAGAATCCTTATAACTTTACATAATATATGGTAGAAATTGCATGTATTAATGCAATATATATATAAAAACTTAGATATAATTTTACAGTTTTCAACGCTACTTCTCTGCTCATTCTTCTGTTATGTTGAGAGTCCCATGCATTAATCCATGTAATATACTTTGTGTATACCTTTGAGTGACTCAGAAGCTAACAGTTTTATTATCCTCTACCTCCTTAAAAATCCCCCTCTAAAGTGGCCAAACACAATAGTGGTTGTTCCCACAAGTGAACAAAACATGTTATGTCCAGATAAAACAATAAATAATGTGAAAAAAAATCCCACTATAAATACCTGGAAATGCCAGATATAACAATATCTTTTTAAACGTCCAACTGAACTCACTGAAAAATAAGGAAAGCTGCTTGGCCCTCAAATCAAGACAAAACTGAAAAACAGAGTGAGAACCATGTAAAGTGGATGCTCTAGGAAGTTGAAATCATAACTGAGATTCTAGAACCTTGAAAGGCTGCCTCACCATTGAAAGGATGGTCTCAAACAAAAATTGCCGACAGCACAGAGTGAGTTAGCTTTTTTTGTTTTGACAAGGGTAGCGGGGATGGGAAGAGGAGGAGGAAGTAAAAAAGAAGCAAATCCCCTGAAAATGCATACCACTTCTACTGTCTGGGAGCTCTGAGGGCTCAGTGGCTAAGAGCTCAGCTGCTAACCAAATGATTTACAGTTGAAATTCACCAGCTGCTCCTTGGAAACCCTATGGGGCAGCTCTCCTCTGTCCTATAGGGTTGCTATGGGTCAGAATCAACTTGACAATGGGTTTTTTCCTACTTTCTAAGAATCTCAAGTGAGAAATTAACCCCCAAATTGGTCCTTTTTAATAGAGGTAAAAACTTACCTGCTGTAGTGGGAAACATTCTCAACACAGGTCTCCCTGAATTCCCTAAACAAACCCCCATCTACTGACAAAACACGAACTCCAGAATAACATACACACCAGGAGACAAGGCACCATGTAAGATCGTCTGCAGAAGCAACAAGACTGAACACTTAAAACGTTCCGTTAATGAAATTCCGATAGACATTGTTTAGTAAAAACAAAATAAAGACATAAAAAGAAAAAAAATCATAGTAGAAAATCAGTAATTTTTGAAAGAAAAATACACTTTTTGAAATACTACAGTCAATAAATTATTATAAACAACTGAAGAGGAAATTCATGTACTGAAATGTCAGGGTGAGGGTATTACGAGGAAGACAGCAGAGGGGGATAAAGAAATAGGAAACGTCCAAGTCAGTTAGGAGGGCGTGAGAGAAAACATGGGAACGTCCAACCAACATCTGACTGCCGTTCCAAAGGGAAAGAGGGACAACAGCAGAGAGGAAATATCAAAGAGTTAATGACAAAGAATCTTCTGGATTTGAAAAAAGGAATTAATCTTTATACTGAAGAAGCACAATATTTCCTGAACATAACAATTAAAAATAAACTTCACTGGGATACATAATCGTGAAACTGCAGAACTTAGAAAACAAAGAGGATCTATTCAAAGTAAACATCGAGGGAAGATATTACCAATATTAAAATGATAGCAGTTTTGGCAGCGGAATTCTCAAGGCAAAAAGAGATGCCAAAAGACTGAAGAAAAGTCCAAAGTGCTGAGAGAAAACAACTTGTCCCCTGGAATTCTAGAGCCAGTTCACTTACTATTAAAGAATGAAAAAAATACTGACGTTTCAATAGCACATCTGAAACATATACCACTAACAATTTTAGAAGAATCTTAAGAAATGACAGAGAACACAAAAAAGAAGGATGAACAAAATATATTACAAACTTGTGGTTAAATCTGAAAAAGCACCAGTTGCAAGAAACAATTTTAAAAACATCAACTATATATAGACTTGTTAAGAGAAAACAGAACTATAATAATGGACCCAAAAAATTAAGAAGGGAAGAAGAGTGATTAGATTTAAAGCTACCTACCTAAGATTCTGGGAGGTTTGTGAGGAGGTTAGAGATTCTGAATACGTACAGAAATTGTTTTATCAAGTGTGGATGTTATAATTTTAAGAATTCAAGCAATAAAAGAGAAAATAAGACATATAAAACAGAAACACTTTCAAAATTATTATTCCGTGAAAATAGAGTAAGAGCTATCATATTCCTTAAAACAAACATAGTTACCAATTACTGATGCCTTAGATTTTTTTTAATTATATAGAAGTAACACTAATAACTGAGACTGTAAGGTCCTTAATATGTATAAAACACTTTTCTAAGCACACACATATGCTAACTCATTTACTAACCAATAATTAAGAACAGTAAGAATTATGTTAAGCCATTAAATTAGAAAAAGTTTTTAAGTCAACTTTTTTTTCAACAAAGATGTTGTTGTTAAGTGCCCTTGAGTGGGTTCCAACTCTTAGTGATCTTATGTACAAGATAAAAAAACACTACCCGGTCCTGCGCCATCCTCACAACTGTTGTTATGTTTGAGCCCACTGTTGCACCCACTGTGTCAATCCATCTCATTGAGGGTCTTCTTCTCTTTTGCTGACCCTCTACTTTACCAAGCATGATGTCCTTTCCCAGGGACTTATCCCTCCTAATAACAAGTCCATACAAAGGTACACTTACTAAAACTGTCTCAAGAAGAAACGGAAAATCTGAATAATTCATAAATATTAAATAAATTCAATTTAGGAGTTTGAGAGTAGAAGAGAATCTCATTGCAGCATGGTTGAAGGCTGTAGTTGAAGAAAAATAAGGTCATTCTGGTTGGTACCCTTAATGAATACATGTTTAGTAAATTAAGAACCAAAACCAACAAACAAACCCATTGCCTTCGAGTTGCTTTGGACTTATAGTGACCCCATAGGACAGAGTAGAACTTCGCCATAGGGTTTCCAAGGAGCGGCTGGTGGATTCCAACTGTCACAGCAGTACCTCTTACCCGCTGAACCACCTGGGCTCCAAATTAAGTACATGTGCATATAAAATGAATGGAAATGGTCAACCCAAACACAGGATAGGGACTCCGTCCTTGAAAGGAGGGAGTGAGGGCTGCAGGTGGAGTTCGGCAGGCTCCACCGACCACTGTCTCACCTGGACACATGTCGATACTGCACCCTAGAGCTGTGCAGCCCCAACCTGAAAATACATACACAGAGACCCCCAGGAGAAAAACTGTGATGCTGTAGTCCAAAATACTTACATATTGAAATAAATGGGGGGGTGGATTTTAACTTGGGCACATGGATGGTCATTATAAGTCTCTATTCTCCTCTACATGGTGGATGCACTACATAATTTTTAAATATAAAGAAATAACACACAGGTGACTGTTTCTGCCACAGAAAGTACTTAACTACCCATGTGAGAGGTGTGCCTTTACGTGTCTAAAAGGTGTGACACTTTTGATGAAGAACTGTTAAAATATGAATAGCATTGGAGTGCTTCCATTAGTGAAGCAAATAATAGGACTCAATTTCCCCTTAGTTAAATTCAAGAGGCTCGACTACTTGATCTCTTAGAGTCTATTTAAACTGAATCTTGGACAGTTTTATAATTTGCAATTTAAAATGTATTATTTCACTTTAGCTATTCACATGTAATATTCATTTCTTAAGCATGTAAAAGTGTCTTGCTTTATATTAACATCACATTATATGCAATTTTAGGAGGTATATCAATTCCTTTCTTAAATATCTTACCAATAAAAAAAAAAAAGCAATTGTTCTTCGGGAATTTGAAAATACATTTTCAGAGGATATTTGAATCCATTTTTGTCATATTCTGAAAACTCAGTATGAAACCTTCAATTACTATCTTGTAGTTCTAACTGATATATTTTCTATTCGGTCACTTTGTTTAACCTCAAACATTGTAAGCTTCTCGTAAGAAGGAAATTAAAGCAATTTTCTTTTAAAGTGAATTGAAACCTGATAGGAAAAAAAAATTGTAGGTTTGTCAAACCATAGTCTATTGTTTCAGTTAGAAAGGAATCACACACACAACAGAGTGTAAAGGGACGCCATGAAATTATTATGACGTGAAGAATTGCTAAAACATTGGATTAAAAGTGTTGTCTTTCCTCTTGGAGAATGATGTGAACGAATTCCAAAATAACAGTGTTTTTATGCCCAAACCATGAAGTATTTTAAATCCAATATAGTTGAGTACCATATATATTCATAGTAAAACTAAAACAAATCTTCTTACTTGTATAACCTAACTAACACTGGAGTTTTATTCATATTAATATGCTTTTTTTGCAGACTTTCAATTGCTTGTTCTTTTCACTTTTTCCACAGAAGCGTTACACAACATTCTAATGTTTAGTAAAACCCACTGCCGTTGAGTCAATTCTGACTCATAGCCACCCTATAGGACAGAGTAGAACTGCCCCATAGGGTTTCCAAGGAGCACTTGGTGCATTCGAACTGCCAACCTTTTGGTTAGCAGCTGTAGCTCTTAACCACTACACCACCAGGGTTTCAAGGTTTAGTAAAGGTCACTGTTAATTATACCATGAAGTAAAAATAATAGAAGAAGGGTCACCTTATTTTCATCATAGCCATGTTATGGTGTAGAAAATAAGTTATTGTAGAGGGATATTGGATGTTTTTGTGACATAAAATATGTCAGAACTTGTGTATTTTCCTAGTTGCTATAGGTGAACAATGAAATGTAGGAAGACATTGATCTCCTGCTAATAACTTATTGTGCAAGCACCCAAGGAGAGCCCACAGGAGTTCAAGAGGGAACGAGAGAGAGAGAAGGTTACTGGGGACAGCCTTGGCTGAAGACGGTTTCCCAGAGGAGCTGAGATTTACTACGTTGCCAAGGATGAGCCTAACTAGACATTCCCCCATGGAATGCATATGTGAGAAAGTCATGAATAAATTATTATTATACAATGCAGGCTGGGCCTTTCTTAGCAAATGTCCTACAGGTAATGAACCTTCCTTCCGGGGGCTGAAATTCCAGTGAGAGGGACCTTGAGTATTTGAAATAAGTGCCTTCCGTTCTTGTTCAAAGCAACTCCGAACGTTGCATCGTCAGTGTGTACTCTTCAGGAATATTAAAAAGCTCACAGGATAGTAAGGACATATCAAAGCCAAATGACAGTGAAAGGAGGCCCCACAGGAGCAAGTGGAGCCTAAGAACATCAGAGCTGATGTAGTGCCAGAGGATTGAACAATCCAGGCAAACTTGGGCTTCAGTTCAGGAGTCTCCTGAAGTAAAACACATGCCTGAGACTAGACCTAATCAAGTAGTTCCCCTCACAGGACACCATCCAAAATGAAGTTGGGATATCCATAGACAGGTAAACCAGCAATCCGACACACTCAGGGGCATCACAGCTGGGCTTGTTCAACCTTGTGGTTTTTTAAACGAGTAAAAGTTAGAATACATGACAAATATAAACGAGAAGTCGGATGGAGCAAGTAAAGTTGCTTCAAGATCCTTTCTGATGGTTGGGGAATGGTTAGGGTTTGGTTTAGACTTTGCTTAGTCTTGTACACATTCTGTAGTTTCTAGGAACCCTGGGTGGCACAGATGGTTAAGCGCTGAACTACTAACTGAAAGGTTGGCTGTTCAAACCCACTCAGGGGAGCTTCCGAAGACAAATCAGGCGATTTGCTTCAGAAAGGTCACCGTCCTGAAAACCATCTGGAAAGCAGTTCTACTCTGCACACATGGGGTTGCCATGTGTCAGAATCAACTAGAAGGCAACTAACAAGAACAATAAGGATAACAACTAAAATAACTGGCAAAGCATGTGTTAGAGATGAAAATAAGTAAAAAACATCAAGCAATCTCAAAGACAGCACCAAAGGGAAAAAATTGAAACAGAACAGATGGAACAAATAAAAAACACAAATTAAGTTGGTGAATATACAGCCAATATCATTATTGATATTAAGCGTAATGGAATAAATACACCAGTTAAATCAGAAAGATTGTGAGACTGGATTTAAATGTCTAACTCTCAGTTGTTTACAAGACAAAAACATACAATATGAGACTATATATTGACTGAAAGCAAATGGATGAGTAAAGAGATAATAATACAGAACAAAAGAACGCTGATGTACTTATGTTAGCATTGGACAAAATAGATTTTAAGGTAAAAAGCATTATTAATAAAAATTAACAGGATAATTTAGTAGTGATGTTCTTGCTTGTGTTTCATTTGATCTGTCAAATACTGAGCGAAGTATGTTAAAAATCAGACATGCTGTTTTGGAGATTTCCCTCTCTTCTGTGGTTCTGAGTTTTTTTTTTTTTTTTTACCACCTCTGTCGTTAATTGCCATCAAGTTGGCTCTGACTCACGGTCACCCCGTGTCAAACAGAATGAAGCATTTCCTAGTCATGCCTCGTCTTCACGATCCTTGGTGTGTTTGAGCCTATTGCGGCCACTGTGTTGATGCATCTTATTGAGGATTTCCCTCCCCGTCCCTGGCCCTCCCCTTTAGCAAACATGATGTCCTTCTCCAGCAATCAATCCCTCCTCAGGACACCTCCAAAGTGAGTAAGTTGAAGCCTCTGAAAATATTTTGTGATTCATTGGCTAATTTTTTGGAAGTATATTGCCAAGCTTTTTTCCTAGTCTGTTTTAATCTGGAAGTTCTACTGAACTCTGCCCACCATGGGCGACCCTGCTGGTATATGAAATACCTGTGGCATAGCTTCCAGCATCAGAGCAACACGCAAGCCGCCACAGTATGGCAAACTGACAGATGGGTGGAGGTTATATATTTCTAGGCTGTGTTTTTAAATTCATACAATTTAAAAAGTATAATTTCCTGATAAATTTAAAGTTTTGTCATTCTAGAATGATCTTCTGGTTAATTTCTATTCATGTTTTTTACCTCAAAGTCTCCTTTGTCCGATATTAACATTTTGCCTACTATGCCTTTGTCTATTTATTTTCTTTCAATCTGGAATATCTGAAGAAATCTTTGAGAGTCAGTGGCTGGAGAGCAGCCAGAAGGGACAATATTATGTAGGGCCTTTTAGCCAAAGTAAGGATTTTGGCTTTTACTCCAAGTGAGATGTGAAACTCTTGGGAAGTTTCGTACAGAAGAATGACATAATATGACCTAGATTGTAGTGGGATCGGTATGCTGCTATGTTAAGAATGGAATAAAGGGGTAAAGGCAGAACCACAGAAGCCGGACAGGAAGCTCTTGCAATAATGCATGAGAGATTGTGTGGTAGTTTGTATTAGAGTTCTGGCAGTAGAGATGGTAAGAAATTTTGAATATATTTTGAAGCCAACAGGTCTTACTATAGGAGCTAAGGTTGCTAAGGATTGGACTTGGGATGTTAAGGAAAGTGTAGAGTCAAGACTGAACTCATGGTTTCGGTCTGAGCTACCACAAGAATGGAATTACTATTAACTGAATTAGGAAAACAGTCATTGCAGCAATTTTAGGGGGAAATATCAGGAACTCACTTTTGGACTGCTAAGCTTAAGATGCCTATTAGATATTCTGGAGTCCCGCGGTGGTAAATAGTTAAAGCACTCAGCTGCTAACCCAAAAGTTGGAGGTTCAGGTCTATTGAGGCACTTCAGTAGAAAGGCCTGGAGATCTGCTTCCAAAAAATCAGCCATTGAAAACCCTGTGGAGCACAGTACTATCCTGGCACACATGGGGTGGCTTTGAGTCAGAATTGACTCTATAGGAACCGTTTCTTTGTTTGTTTTTTTAAATAACGTTGCTCTTGAGTCAGTCATTCTGTGCAGTTGCCACTTGCGTGTTTATGAAATTGTCTTTTTTTTCGTGTCTTCTCTTCAAACTGCCTGTGGTACCAGACCAAACAGATAATGACCTTTCTATCTGCAGTGACAACATCATCTGTATTGGTAATCTGCTAGGCATATGGCTTCATATTCCTAAACTTGATGGACAAATCCATAGCATTAGGATGAATACAAAATCTTCTTTCTTGAACACAAACAAATGCATCTGTGTACTTCATTACGAAGCCTAGACCCCTGCATTTCCACGGACAAGTATTTTTCCTCCACTTGTAAGCTCTCATCAACACATTATTTAGTCACGAGGGGAATTAATAATAATAATATATTTTTCAGCGAGATTATCATCTATAGCCAAGACTAAGTGTCTAAATAACTGTTAAAAGTTTGGTTTAATAAAGTCTGCATCAGTATTCTGTCTTATGCATATTATAATGGTTATCCCGTGTGTCGGTAGCAGAGGTAGCTTGCTTTTCATAGCAGAAGAATATGAGCCTACAAACAAACCAGATACAATTTCCTACATCTCTTGTCACATAGGATAGACCCGTTCCCCACCTTGGCTATGGTGACTGATCCAAAGGGTGGACACTTGACCTAAGTTGGGCTCTGTAAGGGTGTGACCCTAGAGTAGTTGATGGCTGAGCTCCACATCCCTGGAGAAGCCAGAGAGAAAGCAGAGACCCTAGGTGTCTTCTTTGCACCGTGGGAGAAAGGAGAACTGCAGCATCACGGACTGGGGTGGGAAGGTGAGTTACCCCGACAGCCCAATGCTTGGGCTAGCAGTGGGAGCAAAAGGAAGGAAAGCCAGTGAGCCAGAAGATTGGCTTACAACTGGCCTTCTGTGGGGACAGCGTGAGGGAGCGGGAGGAAGGCTGAGTGGCTCATACCTGGCCGTCATTCCACGGCCATCTCCCTCCCGCAGTGTGTGCACGACCCTCAGGTGCCCAGGCTCTAGCTCAATGTTTTTGGTTGCTGCTCTGTTTTTCTTGTTTGTTTGTGTGTTTTTAATATAAATTATCTCCTAACCAATTAGTAAATAGGGAAAGATGTCAGTATTAAAAGAATTTGTGTTGGTTCATAAGAAAGGTATTAAGTAAGGACAAGCATTGTTAAAATTAAAGAAAAAAATAGAAATTACATAAATTAGGTTAAAAAATGAAACTAGTATAAAAAAATGCCTTCATTAATGCAATTTGTAACCCCCCCCAAGAACTGCTACACTTTTCATGGATATTAAGATATCTGGGGAGATTGACGACTCAAATGAAGAAGCTGTGAAGGTGTTTCACATGGTGTTTGAAACACAAATGGTAGAGAAATAAGATGTTTAGTTTGATGGAGCTGGTTTCTAATTAGAAGTGAATAACTGCAAGTTCCTACAACTCCAAGGAGGAAGGTTGAACCCAAAGATTTAAAGCTGCAAAGGATCCCCTATTTTTCTCTCTCCAAATGACTGTATGGATTTAACATTAACAATTCTTCTAATCGTTGCAGCTTTTATTTCTCATTCTCTATTAACAAAGTTCATTTTGTTTTTACTGGTCTACTGCAACCTGATCTTCCATAAGGCCCTGTGTTTTCAGTATATAGTTTGCAGAGCCCTGAGATTTTTCAGCAAAGCCTATATGACCCTATAGTACAAGTACCTGTTTATGGGCAAAAATCCATGGTGGTTGATGGATGATATGTTGGGATCTTGCGAAGACTATTTTTCTGATTGCTTCAGTCTTCTCAGTGGACAAACAAGTAAGATCATCATCTTAAAGGGAAGATGATGGAGGAGTGTTTGGAAGTTTCAGGAGAAAAGATCAAGTATGAACTAGTTGTTTAGGAGAGTGGGGAAATTAATGGACTAGGGAAATGTAACATGACCCAAGGTCAGCTCTAAGGAATGACCTGAAATCAGTCATGATGGATGTAAAATGAGACAAGTTTAGGAATTTGAGTACAAGCATGGGATAAGGGGAGAGATGGATACATGAAATTTGCTGTAGATATTTGCTCAGTTATTTTTCTGTTTAAGTAACTCTTTTTCTCTTTCAAAATTTCTAAGAGGTTTTCTCCCATGAGTGAGTATTGAATATAAACAAACACTTCTCTACATAATTTAGATGATCATGTTGTTTTTCTCCTTTAATTTGTTAATCTCAGAAAATTACATTAATTAACTTGTTTCTCAACCCTCCTTATAGCAGGAGAAGAAAGCTAATTCTGTCCTGATTGTTATTTTTAAATCACTTGATAATGTTTTACTTAGGTGTTTGATTTTTTTTTTCTAAAATGCAATTAGCTTTTAAATTTTACTTAGATTACCGCCTTATCTAGTTTCAGTGTCAAAGTTACTTCATATCAATAAATGATTTAGGGTGACTGGAGAGAGGAGTTGATCTTTTTTTCCACGAATGATGTCAGCCTTAGACCGTGGTGTCAGTTCTAACTCCTAATGTGGTGCAGGTTCAGGGCCAGTGTCTCACGTGACCATTGAATACTTACGAACCAAACCTTACAGATATGAATATGAGCAATTCTTTCTGGGTATTCTCAACAAGAGACTATTTTACACTCTGAATTTCAGCTTTTATTCTTCCTTGCCATTTCTCTATAATTTTTATTAACTCTCTCTTGACATCGCACATATGCGTTTGAGAGGATATTTCGTATATGTTTACCAACATTTACAGGTTTTGTAAGTGAATAGCTTCTACATACGGTTGGCTACCGTGTTCTTAAAAAGAGAAATAGAGATAGGTACCAAGTGACAAAAGCAATATGTAGAAAAATATATACAATGTGATCCAATTCTGTAAAGAAATATCTGTGTGTGTACGGATGTGTATGTGTGGGTGTGTGTGCCGGGAGAGAGCATAAGAGAAAGAATGAGTAAAATCAGAGAGTGAGGAAGACAGTTTAAGCACTAAACATTATTTTTTTTTAATGGAGGAGTGTCATTATTTATTAGTGTACATATCATTGTTGTTCATAGTTATGACATCTAGGAATACATTAATGAACAAAATAGACATGGCATCCACTCATGACCTTACAGAACAGTAAAATTAAAAGTGAATATGAAGAAAATATTTCAGTCATTGGAAACGAGGCTCCTAACAATAGTGATTTTTGAGGGGAAGGAAACACAGAAAGGACTACTGTGCTCATTGTGGTTTTGCCTTCGGAGAAGTATTTTGTGAAGTCGGTGTGGAGAAGTGGAGATTCTAGAGAACACAGCAGACTCACCTAGCTGTGGAAGGAGAAAGTGATGTTCATTGCTGCTGAAGCAGCTGGAATTTGCAGGGCAGAGTATCTAAGAGGATGGAGCTATATGTGGGCTGGGCCTCAGCATTCTTCGTAGGTGTTCCCATGGGACCTTAGACAAGGGCTGGACTGTGCGTGCACAGGTAGACCCCATGGAGACTAGCTGAGAGCAGTACCCGAGGACTGAGAGCTAAACAGAGACAACGGAAACCATACAGGCCAGGAAGACACCAGCACTCAGACTAGCCAGGGTGCAGACCTCTCCGAGGACCTCCTGCAATCTGCTAAGATCCCAGACAGACCTCATCTTGGAGATAAGAACTATGTCCTTGAATAAAGGCCATGTACCAGTTCTAAGGACAAAAACAAAATAGACCAGTTCTAACAACAATAAACAAACATAACAAAGCAAAACAAGCCTGATAAGATGAAAACGATCCGGCAGTAATTTAATAACCTGCCAAAATAAATTTTAAAAACCATTTCAGGACAACAACATAATCCAGGTCCCTACAGCATATTATCCACTAGGTTCAGCATTCAATTAGAAAAAATCGCTTAATATGTGAAGAATCAGCACACTGGGATCCATAGTAAAAAAGACAAAAAAAAAAAAAAAAGCCAATCGAAACAGACTTCAAGATAACTCAGAGGCTGGAATGAACAGAGAAAAACTTAAAAATAGCTCCTAAGTCTGTTAAAGAAAATGATGCATATTATGAGTGAACATATAGAGATTCTCAAAGAGAAATGGAAAGTATAAAAACAAGCCAAGTAGAAATTGCAAATTAAAAAAGTATAATATCAAATACACTGGATAAGCTTAACAGAAGATTGGAGATGGAAGATGCAACTGTTCTTTACATCTTTTCTATGGGGACTGAGTACAGATCAGCTATACTTCCAGGATGTACTTGTGCAGTTCATTTCATCTAAAAGAATCCACAGTGGCTCTTACCAAGACACCCACTTTTTTTTTTTTAATGAAAACGTGACTACAGTTAAAAAGAAATTGAATGCTAGAAATAGAGATATGTGGGTAGACTTTAAATAATCTAAATAAAATGAATTTTGTGGACGCAATTATAAACACTGAAAGTCAGCTTAGATCTCTGGATTTTTTATTGATTCCTCTTCTCTGTGTTTTTATTATGCTCTCTGGTGACTTAATAGAATTTCTACATACAGAGGTAGAGAGAAACAACAGAAAATAAGGTAACAGATAATTATAAACAATCTTGTCATCTACTTAATAGCAAGAAAGATATCTGATTCTATATTTAATTTACTGTACTTCCTAGCACATGATTAATATACCACGAACCTAAAAAACAAAAATTTGTTTGCTATGTCTTCAATTTAAAAACTGTCTGGCAAAGCTCTTATATGAAACTACTCTGCCAGCCTAGGTTTTATTTATGTATTTACTTTTAATAGATGAGCATTTCACTAACTTGTTGCTTTTTCGTTACTTCTGTAGGTTGCAGTCTATCCAGATGTTCACCAAATACCTTCTGATAAAAAATAGCGTCAATCTTCTTTTTCATATTCTGGTGGTCTTACAAGTGCCTCTCTAAGACAAACGAATTAGTCATTTACAGCACATATTTTATCTATGCAAATGTTTCAGGGTATGCAATGAAATTACTATTATATATCAGTTATCTTTAAATATTTATAATTTTTCAACTTTAAGATCTTGCCATTTTTAATGTGATTTGCTAAAAGATTTGTATCATATTTTGAGACCTCCTTAAAAAAAGTTCTTTCTTCCTTAAAACTCAGATAAGCACTGTGATGATAAATATTTCTATTTTTGATCTGATGCTGACAACTTATCCAGACACCTAAGCTGTTCCTTAAAAAAAGCTGGAATGCTTGAGAAAGCGGAAGAAAATTTTAAAAATATACAAGAGAATGAAATGATAGAAAACTAATTTATTCCCAAGAACAAGCAAAGATTGTGAAAGTTACACTAAACAAAATGAAGAACACTGAAGTTTCATTCTGCTCTTTCTATTCATTTGTATTAAAGAATGCTATTGTTGTGTGCCGTTGAGTCAAATCCAACTGTTAGTGACCCTATTAGACAGAGTAGAACTGTCCCATATGGTTTCCTAAACTGTAATCTTTGCCCACAAAGCGACTGGTGGGTTCTAACCACCCATCTTTCCGTTAGCCGCAGAGTGCTTAACCACTGTGCCACCAAAAAGACCAAAAAGCCAAACCCATTGTCATCGAGTCAATTCTGATTCATAGTGACTATACAGAACAGAGTAGAACTGCCCTCCACGCGGACCGCCACATCTTTCTCCCGCACAGTGACTGCAGATTCGAACAACCAACTTTTCTGTGCTAAAGCACTGTGCCACCAGGGCCCCTTATGTTAAATCATACATTCATTTATGTAATTCAATCATGTACGTTGGGACTGAAAACAAACAAAACCAAATCTGTTGCTGTGAAGTCCTTTTCCAACTCACAGCAATCCTATAAGGTTGCCAAGGCTGTAATTTTTTTGAAGATTGCCTCATCTTTCTCCCACAGAGTGGATGGTGGGTTCAAACTGCCGACATTTTAGATAGCAGCCAAGTGCTTAACCACTGTGCCACTAGGGCTTCTGATTGAGACCTACAAATGCTCAAATAGAAAGGGAATTTGGAATTTGACAAATAGCTATCCCCCCTTATGGAAATGATACAAGAAAAGATTTCTCCAACTTACTTTCAGAAATACTGTGTGTTGTCTACGATTCTTTTTTTTTGTTTGATTTTCTTGGATTTTTTTAAATTTATTTTTATCTTTTATTAGTATAGAAGTGAAGATAAAAATGGGAAATTTGGCAATAGTCAGGAAAGAGGGAATTCAAAGATGGGGGAAAGGGGAAAATGCTAACAGAATCTTGGGAAAGATGACAGAATGGATGAGATAAAGGTGTGTTTATTTTTGACAACACTGAAGCGAGGATAGAAGGCGTTGATGGGCTAGGTCTGAGCGTCCTGCTAGCAGGAGGTTACATTCATGGCACTAAAGTTACATCACTTTGGGTATTGAAGAGGGTTTTGAAGCCCTAGTGGTGAGTGGTTAAGAGTTACAGCTGCTAACCAAGAAGGTCAGCAGTTCGAATCACCCAACCGCTCCTTGGAATCCTTGAGTTCTGCTCTGTCCCACAGGGTCGCTATGAGCCAGAATAGACTCCAGGGCAAATGATTTGGTTTGGCTTCCCAATCCAAGCAGCATATGAAAATTACCTTCTTTATCTAGAATGAAGTAAAGTTATAAAAAATTCCTTTTTTTTTTTTCCTATTTAAAGCATTTAAATTTCTTTTTATCTCTCACACATAACAGAAGATGGATGTTAACCCAATGGGTACACAGGAAATATATAAAATATATAAAATTGATCAATCAATATTGCTTTCTCTCTCTATCTGCTCCCCCCGCCTTAATACTATTAAGTTATTAAGTCTTGGTGCTTCTAGGGAATCAATCTACAAATCACATAGGATTTTAGACAAGTTCAGAGTAAAGACTCTCCCCTTGTCTCCATTGAAAAGATTTTCCAATCTAAATCACTTTCAGAATTTCAGGAATCTATGCATTTTAGGGGGCTTCACGGGAATTATCTTACTCTAAGATATAGTTGGTTATCTTGTTTTTGGTATTTTTTATGTATTGAACTTGTTTTTATTTTTTGTAAATAGCTAGAGGTCACAGCACAAGGTCAGAACAGACGGGCTTGCAAATAGGAGGTAAAATGTATTTACTGCATTATAATTATAATATTTTTGTTATATTATAATAATGTCAATAGATGTTTAAACTCTTACAGCAATGCTAATTAGTCCTCTAAGCTGAAATAGCAGCAAACCAACCAAAACGATGATAAAAATAAATTCTTGGTGTTCCTCTAGCACAGCAATCTTGTTTCCATGACAAAGCCTTTAAACTTAATGATGTGCCCTACCTGAAATGCTCATTCCCTGGATCTTTGGATGGCTGCCTCCTTCTCGGAATTCAGACCTGAGAACAAATGTTACCTTTCCTAAGAAGTCTTCTCTGGTCGTCCTGTCAAATACAACACCACACAGTTACCCTCCATCCCAGGACTCTGCTGTGTGGTCTTTGATACTTGCACTTTCCCAAATCATATTAATTATTCGATTTGTTGATTAACTTGTTGATTAGCTTGTCTTTTCCTACTAGACCAGTGGACTAAGAACAGGAGCCTTGTCTGCAATGCTTACTTCGTACCTGAATACCCAAGAACAGTATACATTAGGTCAATATTTTTTGAATGGCATCTAATGAATAGAGACACTTACAAATAAAGTCAATATATGTATATAATCATTTCAGTCTTCAGAAATATTTAGAGGGTAAGTCAGTTCGTCTTACTGAGGTAGTTTGCTTATTAATATGATGCTGGAAAATATGCCACCAGCACTTCAAATACTAGCAGGATCACCCATGGTGGGCAGGTTTCAGTGGAATTTCCAGACTAAGACAGACTAGGAAGAAAGGCCTAGTGATCTACTTCTGAAAATTAGCCAATGAAAACCCTATGAATCACAACCGAATATTTTCTGATATAGTGTTGGAAGATGTTGGAAGATGCTGTAGAGGTTAGAAGGTACTCAGAACACACAGTGGCCATAACAATGGATGTGAGCATATGCCAATGATCAAGAAAATGACACAGGACTGGGCAGCATTTCGTCCTGTTGTAAATGAGGTCGCCATGAGTGGGAGCCAACTTGACAGCAACTAACAACAACAAAAAAGGGGTTAAGATTCTGGATTCTAGAGTTTGAATCCTCATCTGACATTTATGGTCTATGTGGCCTTCGCTTTGCTTAACATAGGAGAAAAAAAAGCATAACTGCTATGTAAGATTATAGCAAATCAAGTAATTAGTTATCATTGTTTGTGGCATAAAAGATCCCAATAAAGCTTATTTATCTTTATTATTAGCCACAAAAATCAAATAATTTTATAAATATGTTATTAAAATAAAGCATTTTCTTAATTGTCAGAAAAATCAAAAACAAAAGCACTGAGAATATTCTACAATCCTATTATTCACTAAAAACATTAGAAATAACACATTCTAAACTAACTACAAAAAGTACAGCATATGTAGAGAAAAAAATGCAACAATCTATAATGCCCTTGAACGTCAGAAAACAAAACAAAACAAAAAAACCACCGGGAATTCTGTCAATCATCTAAATGCAGCATTTTTCACCTACTTATGAAATTATGCTGTAAAAATTCAGTAAAGAAAGAAGATTATGCATATTTATACAATGCTTCAGTGGAGATGATAAAGGAAACAAAGCTACAAAATCATTCTTTGGATGTGACATGATTATATTTATTTCCATACTTCAGTGACAACAAAGATTACTGTGAAATTCCTATGTGCCTTTGGAGAAAAAAAAAGTCTGAATTTCTGAGTGAAGGCAAAAGCCGCATGTACATTTTTAAAACTGTTAAATATTATGTGATTTTATTTTATTTTTTTGTTTTGTTTTTTAATTAAGGAAACCAGAATAAAACACAAAATCCGATAAGAAGATGAGCAGTTATCCTGACTCACTGAGATTTTCAGAAACTTGGCTTCGGCAATGATTAGCGATGAAAAAAAGTAACTTTTTTATATTGTAATGGGTTTTCTAAGTAGACTTAGATAGTCTTTAAGGGTATTTTTTTTTTAACTTTTTGAGTTGTTCTTAAGCAAAAGAATAATATCACTTTAAAGAATGTAGAAACTTATTTTGTTTAAAAAAAACATGTTGTTAGTGTACTATATCAAAGTGATGGGGCTTTGATGATACATTATAGGAATAACTCATCAAAAAGACGGCACTTGGATAATACCATGCATTAAATTCATCACCCAAACTCTCGCTTTGTAATAGCGATGTAAAACAGTACCTGGCAGAAACTCTCTTTTAGTTAGATGACTTCCTTTTAACACTAGGAATTCAGTCACACACACACACACACACACACACACACACACACACACACACACACACAC
>NW_004444035.1:6018737-6039644 GCF_000243295.1 Trichechus manatus latirostris | reverse complement strand
TCACACACACACACACACACACACACACACACACACACACACACACACACACAATCTATTCCTCCTGAATTCTTGTTGTTAGTTGCCTTCCACCTCATGGCAACCCCATGTGTGCAGAGTAGAACTGCTCCATAGGATTTTCAAGGCAGTGAACTTTTGGAAGCAGATCACCAGGCCTGTCTTCCAAGGCATCTGGGTGGGTTCGAACTGCCAACCTTTCAGCTAGTAGTTGACCAATTAATCGACTAAGCTTGTGTTTATACAAAGAATTCAGCGTAATGAAAAGCAAACTCAGGTGAACAAATTTGGTAAAAGTAAGTCGTTCAACATGAAAATGCAAAGAGAGTTCAATGCCTGTTTGTGTAGGTATTTAACCACAACTAGTCTGTCAGTTTGTTGTACTGTGGTGGCTTGAGTGTTGCTGTGATGTTGAAAGCTATGCCACTGGTATTTCAAATACCAAAAGAGTCATCCATGGTGGACAGGCTTCAGCAGAGCTTAGAAACTAAGATGGACTGGTACACATAGTCACTGTACCAAAAAGAATTGGTCGCTGTTCAAACATTTCAAGAGGTAGCATATGATCAAAAACCAATGGTACCGCAGAAGGAAGTCCAAACTGCACTGAAGGCATTGGCGAAAAATAAGCCTCGAAAAATAGACAGAAAACCAATTGAGATGTTTCAACAAACAGATTCAACTCTGGAAGTGCTCATGCATCTATGCCAAGAAATTTGGAAGATAGCTCTTTGGCCAGTTGACTGGAAGAGATCCATATTCGTGCCCATTCCAAAGAAAGATGATCCAACCAACTGTGGAAATTATTGAATAATATCATTAATACCATATGCAAGTAAAATGATGCTGAAGATAATTTAAAAATGGTTGCAGCAGTACATCAACAGGGAACTGTCAGAAATTCAAGCTGGTTTCAGAAGAGAACGTGGAACGAGGGATATCATTGCTGATGTCAGATGGATCTTAGCTGAAAGCAGAGAATACTGGAAAGATGTTTAAACCAAAACCAAACCTGTTGCCGTCGAGTTGATTCTGACTGACAGCAACCCTACAGGACAGAGGAGAACTGCCCCATAGGGTTTCCAAGGAGCCCCTGATGGATTCGAACCACCAACCTTTTGATTAGCAGCCGTAGCACTCAACAACTACACCAGCAGGGTTTCCAGAAAGATGTTTAGCTGGTTTTATTGACTATGCAAAGGCATTTGGCTGTGTGTATCATAGCAAATTATGGATAATATTACAAGAACAGGAATTCCAAAACACTTAATTGTGCTCATGTGGAACCTGTACATAATTGTTCAAACAGAACAAGGAGATACTTCGTGGTTTAAATTCAGGAAAGATGCAAGTCGAGGATGTATCTTTTCATCATACTTACTCAATTTGTGTGCTGAGCAAATTTGAGAAGCTGAACTATATGAAGAAGAACACGACATCAGAATTGGAGGAAGACTCATTAACAACCTGTGATATGCAGATGACACAACATTGCTTGCTGGAAGTGAAGAGGACTTGAAGCACTTACTGATGAAAATTAAAGACTACAGCCTTCAGTATGGATTATACCTGAACATAAAGAAAACAAAAATCCTCACAACTAGACCAATAAGCAACATCACAATAAACGGAGAAATTTTTGAAGTTGTCAGGATTTGATTTTACTTGGGTTCACAATCAATGCCCATGGAAGCAGCGGTCATGAAATCAAATGATGAGCATTTAGGTAGTTTCCTTTTTTGCTATTGTGAACAGCGCTGCAGTGACCATGGGTATGCATATCTGTATTCATGTGACGGCTGTTATTTCTCTTGGGTATATTCTTGGGAGTGGGATTGCTGAATAGTATGGTATTTCTATTTCTAGCTTTTTTAAGGAAGCACCAAACCATTCCTGAAGCCCACTCTTCAGACAAAGACAGTACTATAAAACAAAAAATAATACACGTGAGGAATGTGCTTCTTAGTGCAATCAGGTATATGAGACCAAATGGGCAGCTCCTGTCCAAAAGCAGGATGAGACAACAGGAAGGGATGGGAACTGGCTGAATGGACTCAGGGAACCCAGGTGGAATGGGGGAGTGTGCTGTCACATCGTGGGGATTGTGACTAATGTCACAAAACAATATGTGGATAAATTTTTGTATGAGAAATTAACTTGAGCTGTAAACTTTCACCTGAAGCACAATAAAAAAAAAAAAAGAAAGAAAGAAGCGAATCAAACAATGTATTGCGCTGAGCAAATCTGCTGCAAAAGGACTCTTTAAAGTGTTGAAAAGCAAAGATGTCACCTTGAGGACTAAGGTGCGCCTGACCTAAGCCATGGTATTTTCAATCGCCTCATATTCATGCAAAATGAATAAGGAAGACTGAAAAAGGATTGATGCCTTTGAATTATGGTGCTGGCAAAGAATATTGAATACATGGACTGCCAGAAGAATGAACGAATCTGTCTTGGAAGAAGTACAGTCAAAATGCTCCTTAGAAGTGAGGATGGCAAGACTTTGTCTCACGTACTTTGGACATGTTATCTGGAGAGACCAGTTCCTGGAGAAGGACATCATGCTTGGTAAAGTAGAGGGTCAGAGAAAAAGAGGAAGACCCTCAATGAGATGGAATGACACAGTGGCTGCAGCAGTGGGGGCAAACATAGCAAAGATTGTGAGGATGGGGCAGGACCAGGCAGTGTTTCATTCTGTTGTATGTAGGGTCGCTATGAGTGGGAACCAACTCAATGGCACCTAACAACAACATATATATTTATAGATAATAAAATTATTCACTGACAATTGTAGAAAAATCAAAACTACAGGAAAATCACAAAGAAAAAATAATAGTCATCTATATCACCATCAGGAAAAAAAAACTAAAATATTTCATTGTATATGCCTCAAGTCTTTTTATCTCTCCAATTAGTTTCTGTTAATTCTCCTATGATTATATATAATACACATATATAATTATATAGATATCACACACAGATAATCACACAATAAATATATTTCGTGAAGACTTTATGATACATGTAATACATAAACATGAATGCTAAAATAATTGAGTTCATTACGTATATACTATTACATAACCTATTGTTTTCGCTAAAAACTATACTGTAGACCACTTTTTAAATAAATAAATATGCCTAACTAAAACATCTTCTTAACTGCATTAATTGAAATGAACCAATCCCTAATTCTAAGTTATTTAGACAATTGTCACTTTTCACTTTTAATACAAGCTAAGAACATTCTTGAATATTCAACTTTAAATACATTTTGTATTATTTCCTTAGAATAAACTACAAGTTGTAGAATTGCTTGGATAAAGAGGATACGGATGAACACAAAACTCCTTCCAGAAAAATTGTTCATATATGAATTTTCATCAGTGTTACAGTTCAGGTTCCCTCAAGGCGGAAGCTAAAATTGATTTTGGGCACAAGATATTTATTAGGAATCAATATCTGTGAAAGGAGGGGAAGACAGCAGGGTTGAGCAGAGGAAGAAGCTGGTCAGCAGGGCACGTTCAACATTTCTTCTCTTATTTCAGTACCTACTCATGTCCTTTTATTTTTTTGTATGTTCACTTTCGCATTTATTTTTAGGAGCTTATCATTTGTTAAGGATATTAAACTTTTCTCTCTCATGTATTTTGCAAATAATTACCAATGGTCCATTCATATTGTGGTCAATAATACAATCTATTTTATGTAATAGTAACATATTTTTAAAACCACTTCTCCTGTTAAGAAAAATCATGTCTCTTCATTTAGTTGTCTTGTTTTCTGATCCTTGATTGAAATGTAGTTTGCTAGAATCCAGTGCATTATTAAATTAATTTCCTAGCATTTCACATGTTTTGCAGAAAATTGATCAAGCACTATTTGTTCACTAAAGATAGATACATACAGTCATACATTCATATACATACATGTAAACATGCATACATTAAAAAAAACCCAAACCCATTACCATCGAGTCAATTCTGACTCATAGAGACCCTGTAGGACAGAGTAGAACTGCCCCATAGAGTTTCCAAGGAGCACCTGGTGGATTTGAACTGCCAACCTTTTGGTTAGCAGCAGCAGCACTTAACCACTACGCCACCAGGGTTTCCATGTATACATACATACACGCATATAATACATAGATACATAAAGACAGTAACCTCCCTCATAAGTTGCTCCAACACTTAATCGTCTTATGGTTAATAACTTTATTTTTCTTATTACAAGGTGGCCATCTGCACACTTCAAATCAGATTAATCCATTGCCATTGAGTCGATTCTGACTCATAGCCACCCTATAGGACAGAGTAGCACCACCCTATAGGGTTTCCAAGGAATGGCTTGGTGGATTAGAACCGCTGATCTTCTGGTTAGCAGCCAAGCTCTTAACCACTGCACCACCAGGGCTCCACTCAAATCAGATTAGTACCCTCTTATTTAAGTCCAAGGAGATAGATGTTTAATACATTAAGATATCAGTTAGCTATAGATAAAACCACAGAAGGAGCAAATCTTGCCTTTAATCTTGTCCTTCCTCATCTTTCGTTCACTCTTTTTTTTTCTGCTATCCAAGAAATCCCCAAAGCCTTTTCGCCATAGCCCCCCAACTAAAATGAAGAAAAGTACCATTATCTACATTTTGAATGCCTACTAGCTTCCAGGAGATACGATAAGTGCTTTATACACATCTCTAGGGAGCCTCAAAACAACTTTTTGAAACTATGCATTACCCTATTACATATGAAGAAATAATTGAAGCTCAAAGGTTTTTAACTGCCCAGTGTCACACAGATAATTAGTAAATAGTGAAAATATGTTTGAACCCTGGTCTCTCTGACTCCAAATCTCTGTATAATTACTATATTAATTTCTTTAAAGAATACCCCACGATTTGTATATCTCTACCTCTAGTCCTCCCCGTTTCAAAACATTCCTTTCTAAGTTACGTTTTCTTTCTGTGTTTCCCTTTGCTAGGAAGTTGATAAAGGTAGCTCTTTCTAACGCAGAATAAATGAGTGCCGAAAGTCAAGGAAGTTTTGTTTTAAGAAGTAAATTTAATGATAAAAATTTGGGGCATGAGGACAATCTATTTAGAAAAGGATATCTTTCAATATATTTCACATCAGAACTCAGAGGCCGTGGTTTAGCCTGGCTTCTTGCAGTTCCAAATAACAATAAAGCTTCCCTCAAAGATGTGTCTCCTCCAAATTACGTTTTAAGCCAGATGCCTGAGCCAAAGAATTCAAGATAGTGTCCAAGGCACCAAGAACGTAAAGCAGAGGGTCAGATTGTAGCAGCTCAGAAAGAACCCTGATGAATATCTAGGTAGACTCAAGCAGGAACAAGGTAGGCCTGTAAAGTACTTTCTACATGGGGGATGTTGAGCCATCGTTGGGAAGAAAAGGTTTAACCATGCGTACAAACATCAAGTGTGTGTTCACTGAAAAAGTAAATGTCAAAGGAAAGTATTGTTTTCCATCCAGACTGCAAGCATTTACCAGAAGCAAGTGAGAAGTTAACCTAAGCTAAGAAGTCAAGACTGGGGACTGCACCTAGAACGATGAAAGCAAAGGAATGATGGGGTTTGAACTTTCTGTCTGGATTTAAGTCTGCAGGAATCCAAAGTAGCTAGGAGTCACAACACAAGTTCAGAATAGAAGGGCTTGCAAATGGGAGGTAAAATGTATTTACAGCTTTATTGGGGCACTTCACCTCCTCTTGAAATGCAATTCAATCAGGTAGTGTTTGCTGCATAACACATTATATCAACACAACCAAACTCATCGCTGTCGAGTCGATTCCGACTCACAGTGATCCTATAGGACAGAGTAGAACTGCCCCATAGGGTTTCCAAGGAGACTGGTGGATTTGAACTGCCTACCTTTTGGTTAGCAGCCAATCTCTTAACCACTACGCCACAGACCAAACACAGTGGCTTAATAAAGCAAACATATTATTTCTCACTTTCTGTGGACTAGCGGAACAGTTGTTGTGGTCTGGGCCGGCTGACTGGGACTTGATGGACAAGCATGGCTTCACGCACTGACTGGGATGACTGGGACAGCTGGTGCGTCTCCATGTGGTCTCTCATGGTCTTTGTTCACCTGTGGAAGAAGGGTTCCCAGCATAAGAAAGGGCTAGTGACAAGGGGCCTCTGTTTGTACAACGTTTGTTAATGTCCCAGTGGTCGAAGCAAGTCATTTGGCCAGATGCAGCTTCAAATGGAAGAAGCAGCAAACTCACATTGCAAAGGGGTGTACATGCAGGAGTGAGAGAAATCTGCAGCCATTTTGGAATCTAACACAACGTTCTAGGACCAAAGGCAAAATTCACTTAGATGTATAATACTTTTCCAACTAGAGGGTCAGAAATCTGGGAGTTAACATGCAGAACATATATTTGTTTCCTCAGTTTTGGTGGGTGTTGCAGGAACCTTCTGTCACCAGAACCAGGATCACCACTGGAGCATAAACACATAAGAAGACCATGATGTATTATTGTAATGAATGTTTACAAGAGTCCCTCGACACTCAAAGTTTCAGAATGGCATCAAACATTACATTAGATTGGAAATAATTCCAAAACTGTAATTCACATGCAAGTAACTCCTAGGATCAGTCATGAACAAGCACCTCCTCCAGAACTGGACTCAATATACAAATGCTTTTCTGAATTACTTTCCAAAGAATACATGTTACTATAAAAATATCCAAAAGTAGCTCTACAATGTTGCTAAAGACCTTTATGGAATTGTATTGTCTCAGTGTTCACTCAGTTATTTATTATACAAAGCGCTGATGATGTCTACAGATATCAGATATTGTTCTTTTCACATCTAGAGTAATTCGTTGGGATCTTATATCATTTGATGACTCAACAATGCCTTGCGCATATTCAATTACAATCTCAGTCACCATGTCATCTCCTTTATTGGTGTGATGGAGTAGATGTCACAGTTTAGCACTTGTTTTAAATTTATATATAAATGTTTGGCACTAAAGATTTTTAGCATTCTACAAGAAAATTCAATTTGAATAATGGTAGCTTACAAATGCAATTTTTTCTTTCTGCCTCACTAAGAGGTAAATAACATTACTTGACTTCAATTAAATAAAGTGACACTAAAATCTTTGTAAGCAAAAATATAACAAGAGAAATACATTAGGATGGAAATTTATATGCTCACAATATCTTATGCATTAGGATGCATTGTAATGATTGTCAAGTGCCGCAATTCCGTTCCTTCAAATGCAAAACAAATCTTTACTCAACAAATTCATGACAGAAATGAATCATGAAAAAAATTACTTTTTTTAAAAAAAATCCAACTCCAGTACATTTTCAATTAGATAAATGTTTGATTCAGATCAGGATTCAGAAAATTAATACCTGAAAAAGAGACACGTACAGAGCCAGAGTGTACTGCTAAATGATAATGAGTGGATTAAATCTATAAATTATTCCCGTTGTTTAATTCAATTCAACAAAGCATATTCTCTAAACACTGCTGGTATTTCAGTCATACGTCTTAGTTATTGCGAGAAACAGAAAGTCAAGAAAGGGCTATCCTGCTGGGCTGGCCCAGTCTTATTTTATTCAGAGTCTTGTGGGGAGGGTAGTTTTTATCCCTTCCCAGGTAACTGTACCCTTGTTTTATGTTTATGTAATCCCAAGACAGGGGTCTTGTGGTCCAAGAGTCATCTACCCTGACAGGTTCCTGTGGACAGGTCCTTCCTCTCATCAGCATTACCCCGAGGACCTGAAAGCTCTCAATTGGGTCCGAGCTCTACCTGGGACTCTGAGAGCTTTCTTTGAAGTTGTCAGTGGCCCTGCTTGCCTAACTGGCTCATATAGTCACTTCTACTCTGAAATATTGCTGTCTGTCTGACTGTTCTGCTGGAAATTAGGGACATGTCCCCTGTGCTCTGAGTCCCGAAGCTTCTCTGTTCTCACCATCTCACTTCACACCAGGAGGGAAAAACTCCCTCTAGTCTTAGTGAATATTTCTCCTGGTGCTTATGGTCCCCTTGCCATTGATGGCTTGACACAGTGGCTGCAATGATGAGCTCAAACATAGCAATGATTGTGACGACGGCGCAGGACCAGACAGTGTTCTGTTCTGTTGTACATAGGGTCACTATGAGTCGGAATCAACTCGACAACACCTAATAACAACAACAACAGTGCTTACGGTCAAGATATTTTGCCTGTGACCTAATCTTCTCATAATTCTGGGGTTAGAAAGACTCACAGGGGAATTCTATACTTTATCCTGTCCCATAACTCACTTGAAACAATAAGCAAGAAACTGACCACTTGTTTGAAAGGGTGGTCAAGGGAAAACATAGGGAGAAAAAGTAGTTAATATGATACCTCAAATATTATACCATCTGCACGCTTGATCTGTAGGATTGTAGTAGAAGCCCCGGTGGCACAGTGGTGAAGAGCTTGGCTGCTAACCAAAAGGTCGGCAGTTTGAATCCACCAGTCACTTCTTAGAAACTCTATGGGGCAGTTCTATTCTGTCCTATACGGTCGCTATGAGTCAGAATCAATTCGACAGCAACAAGTTTGGTTTTTTTGTTTTTTTTAAGTAAGATTTAGAAATAATGCATGCAAAGTTTCTGGCATACTCTAGAGTTGCTATATAATGATAACTATTATTATTGTTATTATTATATTGAAACGTAATATTATGCCACAGACTTACACCTGTAACATCCCTGTAACAATTATTTTGAACAGACTCCTGATAAGAATATTAAAATGCTGTATAATAATTATGCTTCATATGGAAGACATTGAATCCCTAAGGACTAATAATACAGGGAACTTGGCACAGCAGAATCAAACTTCTGATACTTTGAAGATACAATAAAGACTTAAATTCCAAAGAATGCAAATCAAACTTACTTCTAAACAATGATCAAGTTCGCTGACACATTTAGCACATAAGCAGTCTTCCCAAAATTCTATTAGCGTTTTCTTAAAACTTTCAGTTATCTCTGGGTTGTTGACTGATTGAGTATGCAATGATATTAAAAACCAAATCAACCCCGTTGCTGTCGAGTCAATTCCCACTCATAACAACCCTATAGGACAGAGTAGAACTGCGTAGTGTTTCCAAGGAGCAGCTGGTGGATTTGAACTGCCAACTTTTTGGTTAGCAGCTGAGCTTTTAACCACTGCACCACCAGGGCTCCACATTGACATTACTGTATATAAATACATATATTCTTTTAACTAACCCTTAGGGCAGCGGTGATGTTGTTATTCCGTCTGCAATATAAACGAGCTCTGCCTTTCTCTGTCTGCAGCTGTTCTTTTTCATGGATGTTCGTCTAATTTTAGAAGCCATGACTCTAGAGTATATGCCCAAATATGCCTACTTTCTGAGAGAAAAGGCTCAAAAGGTCAAGATTTTACCATCCAGAGACTGAGTGAACCAGTGTTTAAGGAACATGAGGGACTAGGAAACAGTCCCAAGGAACAGGTTCTCCAATAAAGGCTTTTTATATGTTTTAAGAATAAGACCAAAAGGCCTTAATACTGAGGCCATACACTCTTTTCACATTACCTGAGGTGACACAGTGGCATGTGTTCTACGCCCCTTGCAGGGAGGCAGGGGCTGAGTCACAGGATGTACACTTGTCGTAGTACATAGCACCACCTAGAAGCCACACCTAGAGATGTAGCCATTTGCAGAATGCATTGCAGAAATGGACAGCTCTGTGCAGCCAGCTTCAGCATCAACCAACCAGGCCTCTAGCTGTTGGTGTCATTGAGCCTCCAACTTCTCTTGGGCCACAGTTCTACCCAGGTCAGCTTAATACCTAGAGAGAGAAAGTAGAAGAGAATCTTGGCCATCCTACCAGTGCATGAGCCAGGCATGAAATTAAAAATGAATGAAGCCCTTTGCTGTAACTTTAAGTCATAGTAATCCATCCACTAATAATGAGGCAACAGAGCTGTCAGATTCTGAATCTAAGTGTATCAGGGATGCTTTATCCAATGGAGAAAGTAAGGAGTTAAAAATGGACAAAAGCATTTATTCTAATACTTTTTTGTTTACTCCCTTGTATGAGACAGACTGGAAGAGAGCTATGAGGAGAAGATTAGAAGGTTTATCCCTAAAGCGTTGATAATTGGGCACAGACGGAACAACGAACAGGTTAAATGTGGTCCCTACTTTTTTGAAGGGTACAAGCCTTTTGAGAGTGATTAGTGTGAAACTGGTTAGGGGGTTATTATTGCAGGAGTGGGAAGAGGCCACGGGTATTTGATCAAGATGTTAGCAATGAAGAGAGAAAGAAGCAGATGGACTCTAGGTAGATTTTAGATAAATTACTGATGGATTGGCTGAGATCCTGTGCTATATGACAGAGATGGGGGAGTCATAGTGTCTTCTGCAATTTGGTTTTTTTTAGGCATGATATATATACTTGGAAATTGCTAACATATAGACAGTAATTGGAAGCCCTGGTGGCGTAGTGATTAAGTGCTACGGCTGCTAACCAAAAGGTTGGCAGTTCGAATCCACCAAGCGCTCCTTGGAAACTCTGTGGGGCAGTTCTACTCTGTCCTATAAGGTTGCTATGAGTCAGAATCGACGGCAACTGGATTTTTAGGTTTAGACAGCAATTATGTGTACACAAATGGATAAAATCACCTAAGAAGGGTATAGAGCAAATAGGTAAAAGAATGAAGACATTTTAGAAAGAAACAGAAAACAGAAACAAGAACTTTGCTATGTTTATAACTTTGTGTTCCATTCACTGATGTTATTTTATAACGCCTCTTATGTCTGAAAACTGAGCCATGTAGCTAACATGTATTGACTGCTTTCCTTGTCTCACGATTGTAGGAAGACTATTTTATACATTATTTCCTTTATTCCCTGTAGCAGTAATATCTGTAGTAATTGTGTGTGCACACAGTAAATACTCCAATGTTTAATGGAAACCGATGTTTAATATCGGCAAAATTTTCCAGTCATTATCTCTAAATCTTCTTTAAAAATTGAGTAGAGAACACAAGAAAGGCAAATAAGTATTTGCACTCTCTGTAAAGTCTTTTGTATTTTCTGAAAGCCATAAATTTCTATAAGACATCTTGAGGGACAAGGTAAGAAAACACTCAGATTGATTGCAGGGTTTTCGAGACTTTAAATGTCAGTGATTTTAAGCCAGTCTTAATCTCACCTGAATCACGTAAGTGTAAAAAAAAAAAGAATAATATATATTTGCAAACTTTTTTTATGCATACCATTGCTAAAACCATGTATTTATTTAACAGTTGCATATATTTATAATTCTGACTATTAATAAGAGAGGATATTGAGACATTTTCCTTTCTCTACATTCTATCATATTTTTATAAAATGCTTAACATTTTTAATGATTCCTTTATATGTCATCTTCTCTATTAGACTATGAGCTCATTGATGTTCAAAAACATATCTTCCCCGTCTTGCCTGTCCACAGCATGGTGGTAAGCACCATGCTTATCATGGATTACTCTGTAAAATCTTTTATGATAAATTTAGTCTTAATTGTATTTTTGGTAAGTAACAATAAAACATATTTGTCTTCTAGTTACAAATAAATAATTAACACAGGCTTGTAAGTAAATAAAAGATTAATTTGGAAGAGGAATGGCTATATATCTGGCAGAGGAGAGAGAGGCACATACAGATTCTTTACTACTTGTTTGCTCTAACAGTCCATCTACTTTCTTCCCTAGGTTTTTTTTGCTTTTGATCATTTTTCATACCTCAATTTACACTGCAATATTGTACTCCATCTCCAATATTATATTTCCTTAAAGTACCAGTGTGAAGAAAAATAAAATTGAATTTACCCTTGAATCATTTTTCATGCATATAATATGGTATCTACTTTATTCATATTATGGTAGATAGTAGGAAATAGCTTTGAGTGGCTGATTGCCCTGTTCATGTTATTCCAAGCAATATCTGAACACAAATGTGCTGAGCAAACTGAGTTAAACGTTATCAGCTGAAATCTATAGCTCATTTAATGACTTATTACAAAAAAAAAGAAAGAAAAGAAAACACAGAGATGGCATAGAAAAACATTTTTTTTTTACATTAAAAGGTCCTTATATATTCTGAGTATGATTACATGTAGGTCATTTCTCAAAATGCCCGATAGTTCCTTCTTAGAATAACGCAAGAGACCCTCTGACTTACGTGACGTAGAATCTCCTAACCAGTTGTTGAACTAACATAAATTAAAAAGTGAGAACTTTGAAGCAGCTTTGGTCTCTGCCCAAATCTGCTTTGTAGGACATCGTGATATATTAAACTATCAAGAGCACTGCGTACAACAAACACACACACACACAATAATTAATATTTCCTCCACAATCCAGTTATTGTGAAGTCAGTGATTGGACATCATGTATGAAATTATCTACCCGATGCTAAAGGGAAGTATTGTATAACCAGGCTCAACATCTGTCCATCCCAGAGGGAAAGTAATTATAACATCCAGAACTCGTGCTGATTATTGTGGCTATGTCTGTTCATAATGATATCTGTACATCTTCTAGCTACATACATCTTGTGATGTTTCGTATGAAAGTGAACAAAAGCAATGAAAAATATGTAATTGAAGCAAATTGAAATTTTTGTTTCACATAATTTGAAGGGATATCCAAACAGTTGGAAATAAATAATGAAAGAAAATTATCTAAGATTTTAAAATCATGCTTGCTCTGATTTTGCAGATGATTTTAATTAGTTCTCATAGATAGCTACCGCCTTTACTATGGTGTTCTAAATACACTTGTGATGATAATTTGTCGATTTTGTTTGGCAGAGGCCACTTCCAATTGATAGTTTATGTGTTTGATCTGAGGAGCTGGGCTTTGAATTTTGAAAACTATCTTATAACCCATTGACTAAGTGTTTCGGATTTTTGTTTTTAATTTAATCTCTGAATAATGGCAATGTCATTATAAAGATTTAAACAAGCATCCTCACATCACTGATCTCTATACCCTCAAAAGTTGTATTTAAAACTGGAGGTGAGAAACCTTTTAAAGTAGAATGTTGTACCCTAATCATGACCCAAGCTGGCAGATGGAATCAGCCCAAAACATTTCCATCAGCCAGCACAAGTTTTTGTAATAGTTGTTATGTGTGTTTATTTCTTCATGATGCAACAATGAGATGAATGGGGTCTGAAAAGATCTCTGACTTGAAGCTCTGTTTTGTTTTGAATAATAATTAGCTCTAGAAACTTTTTACACATTTTTTCTTTACTGCCTGACTACTCCATATCACTTAGTAGTTTACTTCGGACCCAAAGATTTCTCTAGAATTATTATTTTACAGTCAAAATGCAATGCATCTATTTATGTTATTGTTAATTCAGATTTAAGTAATCATTTATTAAAGATGTACCAAACAACCAGGTCATTGAAGGAAAACCTTTTTTCAAGAAGAGAGAACAAGAATCCTTCCGTCATGCTTTTACTCCTGTCTTTCATGGTTTGTTTTGGCAAGATTTTTCCCCCTTTAATTTATTAAAAACAAACAAAAAAAACCAAACTGTCTTGAGAAGGACACCTTTGTGCAATCAGCTGGTCGACACTGGAGCTTTCTATCCATAGGACTCAGGCAAGTCAAGTGTCTCAGGCTGGGTTCTCTAGAGAAGCAAACCAGTGCAGCATATAAATATATATACACAGACAGATTTCTATCAAGGAAATGGCTCACGCAGATTTAGAGGCTGAAAAATCCCAAGTCTGTGGTCAGGCTGGAGGCTTCCCCTGACTCACGTAACTGCTGGTGTTGGTGAACCCAGGATCAGCAGGTCAGACAGCAGGCCTCTGGCTCACAGGCTGTGGAAACTGATGAATCCCAAGACTGGCAGGTAAGCTGCTAGCTCAAGTCCCAAGAACTGGAGGTCAGATGAGCAGGAGGCAGTGGCAGGATCCAGAGATAGCAAAAGTAAGAGAATTTTGTCAGAAAGTCCACCTGTATTGGATGTAGGCCACATCCCCAAGGAAACTACCTTTCAACTGATTGGCTACTCATAGTAGATCTCATCATGGAGGTGATCACATTATATCAGATCTCATTATAGAGGTGATTACATCATTACATAGCTGTTAAACTACATCATAACTGCCAAACCACTGAGAATCATGGCCCAGTTAAGTTGACACTCAGCCTTAACCATCACATCAAGTAAACTCTCTTGAATTTCCTCATCTCTAAAACTAGGTTGCAATAGTACATGCCTCATAGAAATTCGGTGAGAATTAAGTGGGATAATGTATGAAACCCCTGTCCAGAATCTGGTAAACAGTGGGCTCTTTGAGTTCAGGGAGCAGCTCAGTTCTGTTAACCTCTCTACCTGCATGTCCATATCTACTAATTGTATTAACAAACGAAATAATTGAATCTGCTTCTTAACTTTGACTTCTAATTAGTGGTTATGGGTTCAAAGACAGGATTAAGAACCGAGATAGATCAATGAAACATTATAAAAGAATGATCCCATAGAAATATAGAGAACAATAAACACCCAAGTTATATTAAAGCAATGTTTGTTTGGAGGATACATAATTTACAGAGACAGTCTGTCTTTCTGTATTATGTTTGTATGTCATGAAAAATCGTGATTATCTGTCCCTTTAAATTCTTGGCTGCCTAGAATTCTAGGTTATGGAGGAGAAAATTTTATTATTTTATTCATTCTAAGTTGGTACGTGTTAAAATGCTACAGCTAAAATGTGCTTCTCCAGTGACTTTGACTGAGATCCAATTACTGTGCATTTGCAGCAATTAGGGGCGAACCTAGACAAAAATACAAACAAAACAGGTATCATTTTGAAAAAGGGGGTAGAGATATGCATTACAAGCAATAATGAGTCTCCTGATACATGGAAAAACTGAATGTATCTTTTATGGATGGAAAAGGACCGCATCTCACCCGAGGTTCCTCACACGCCCCTGAAAACATCAGAGGTGACACAGGAATTCAGGAATTTAATTAGTCAAAGAAACGTGACGAGCAGTCAGTTTAATATCATTTTATATATGTATGTGTGCGTGTGTGTGTATATATATATGCGCCTATTTGTGGAGTAAAGATATTGTGTTTCCCAAAGGTTCTTTGGGAAGGGTCATTTAAACGTATGCCCCATTTAGAATCTTGTTGTAACTTGGTTGGTGTGGATGCTAAGCCAGTAGAAGATCATGTCAAAAACCTAAAGTGTATTTTCAGTCTTACTTAAATAGTTGCAGAAGGGTTGATCACGTCTTCCAGACTGGCAAACAAAAACCAAATTATTTGATTCTACATTTTATTTTTTTAAAGGGTGATGTTTACAAATTCGTCCCATTTCTTTGAAGTGGCTTTCGTCTACGTCAGAATTAAGCCGCTCCCTAAACCTGTGTCTATGGTTCATGACCGCAAAAGCAAGCGGATTCTTTTACACAACAGGGCCCAGGGGCCCAAAGAGATTTCTGCCTTTGCTTTGCTCTCAGTACCGTTGGGTGTTTGCTACCAGTGTTCTGTTCACTTTCAAGAGCAGAGGAAGTAAGTTTTATGGACTTGGGCGCTGCTTTATCTATGGCGGCAAACTGAGTAAATACAGTAAAATTTGTGATTCGAAAGCCCACGCTTGGGACAATGACTTCAGTCTACAGAATCCAACTATCTATATTCTAGTAACTCAGCTCTGAAAATTCACAGCATCGGGACCAATTTTACATACCCCAGCAGCTAGTCCTGAGCATCCTTATATCAATATGAAACATTGTTGCTCAAAAAAATTATTTTCTACCAAGGCATGGCTGGGTGTTTTTCTTCCTTATCTAACACTTTGGATTTCTGCTCAAGACATTTTTCTTTCTGTTTCTTAGGATTCATCTCGCTGTCAGTGAAATCATTTATAGCTAAGCGCACTTTTAGAGATTTATAAGGTTTATGATTTTTGGTGATGCAGACATTGTGTTCAGTTTCTAAAATGCATTGTCTCAGTGAAATCTTATCAAGTATTATAACTCAGGTCAAACTTTTAGAACGAGGTGGTATTTATATTAGATAACACACCAGAATGAGGACGATTAGAAAACTGAAGATTTTAAAATAGGGTGTGTATTTACATTGTTGATTCTGTAGGTGATGGCCTTCTTTCTGGTTTGGTAGAAAGCAAGATATCGAATATGAATAGTGTTATAAACTCATAACAAACTCATACATGTCGTGAAAGCTGTTAAGAAAAAAATTACCAACAATATTACATTTAAATGCATGTAATCTTCAGGACTGATTGTAGGGCTATAACATGCATGTTGTTGCTGTTAGGTGCCGTCAAGCTGGTTCTGACTCATAGAGATCCCATGCACCACAGAACGAAACACTGCCCGGTCCTGCACCATCCTCACAATCATTGTTACGCCTGAGTGCATCGTTGCAGCCACTGTGTCAGTCTATCTCGTTGAGGGTCCTTCCTCTTTTTCACTGACCCTCTACTTTACCAAGCATGATGTCCTTCTCCAGGCACTGGTCCCTTCTGAAAACATGTCCAAAATATGTAAGACGTAGTCTCGCCATCCTTGCTTCTAAGGAACATTCTGGCTGTACTTCTTCCAAGGCAATGATATGCATGATATGCATAGCATAGTATATTTCTGAGGGGGATGCAGATGGAAGTTCCATTTTTATCTCAATCTGACTTTCTTCTCTCCAAACTTTACTTTCATTCTGGTGGCTAATTTAACTTTTCAACAACCAAAGGTTAGGAGTAAAAATGTAACTAACTGAACATTTCGTTGCACTGGTCTCTATGGAATGCTTTCTGCATGTAGGGCCCAGCACAACGGAAAACATGAACCATTGTTGTTTTGCCAAACAGCTACTGAAATGCAAAGTATTTGCCCTTATTGATTGTGTCTGGAAGCCACAAAACCATTAACACCGCTTAATGGTTTACCATTTCCAGTCTCAGCAATCCATTTGACAAAGCCTTAATTGCCTCTCTGTCCTGTGAGTCAGAGGGTTTTCTGAGCTGTTGAGACTCCTCATATGTTTAAAGAAGAGTCTAGCTAACGTAGCCTTTCCTCACTCCCCACAAAAATATCTACGGCCTTATCCTTACAGACGTACCCACAGAAATACACACATACACACTCCTACACGTTCACAAACACTACACGAGTTAAGGTTACTAGCCTTCCTTTGGTCCACGTCCAAAAGAAATTTCTCGTATTGTGTGAAATAACAAGATTCGTGGTTAACACGTATTTTGTAGGATGGTGGAGCACATCTGCTGCCCTCTAAGAAAGTAGTATTAGAAACTCAGGATACGATTAGTGCCCAGGGAAAATTAAGAATAATGGATATCGTCAAGAAGTCTATTCTTTACACTTACATTTATAGGTTTAATGCGATGATAATTAAAATTGCTAATGGAATTTATTTTTTATTAGAAAAATTAGTTCACAGTTATTTACCGCAGTGGTATAGGGACCATTTGCCCCCACCAAGGGCTATTTGTCCCCAGGAGCCATTTGGCGATGTCTGGAGACATTTCGGTCACCACGGCCACAAGGCAGGGGTGAGAGGAGGGCGGGCGCTGCGTCCCACTGACAGCTGGCTGCCCGTCCAGGGCCAGTGCTAGGTGGCATCCAGACGCCCAACAGCCACTAATGCCCAGAACAGACTCCTCCACTACAGGGAATTATCCAGCCCCAGATGTCCATAGGACCAAGGGTGAGGGACCCTAATTTAGAAAAATAGGAAGATGAGACGAATTAAGACAATTTTTTTTGGTCGCTTTGAGTTGGAATCGACTCAGTGGCAGTGGGTTTGGTTTTTTGTTTTTGTTTTTTTTTTAAATAATGGCTAATGAAAAAGGGACATGTTCTACAAATCTAAAAATATTGTATTTTTCTAATATTTAAGAGGGACGTATTGGTGTCAGAATTGATGAGAAAATCCCTGGAATAGTATTGCTAAACAAAAACAAAAATGTTATCCATCAGGGTAATTCGATACAATGTTTCTAGTTTGGCATTAAGTGCCAGAAGCCTTTTAAGACACAGTGCATGCTAAGGAATTATCAAAGATATGAATAGGGATCTGTGTGCAAGCTTTTAATAGGATTATTAAAAGTATAAAAGGAGGTGATGCCCCTCAAATGTCTCAAAATAAATACAAGAAGACGATAGTTTAAAAAGTAAAATAAAGCAAATGCATCAAGCATCTGTTATACCTTCTTATTTTCAGTAATTCCTGACCCTTTCTCACCCGTTTTCATCCTCATTCCAGGTACTAAGTATAAGGAAGGAGCAGGTGCCTTGTATGCCCAGACCCTCCCTGGAAAGCCCTACCTAGGCTTAATGACATCCTTTACACATCGTCCCCGATTCCTGTCGACCTCCAGTGGATTTATACTTGACCATTTAATTGAATAAATGCTAACCTTTTATCCTCTATGACCTTCTAGAGCAGTTATTTAAACTCAATGAAGTTATTCTCTGGGAACGCAAACTCTGATCCAGCCCCTTTGTTGCACCTGCTCGGCTCAGAATGATCCCCTTTAATCACCTGTTTCAAATAAGATCGAAAAGACACGGACAGAGATCCCAGAGTCTGCATGTATAGATGTGTATATTAATGTCCCCTCCTGCATCTTGTTCTACCCCAGTGACGGCTAAGTTTGCATTTAACGTACGGGTTCTCTCTTAATAAAACAGACAATGCAAGCCAATGGCAATGACAGGAAGAAAGTAGTTTGCCTCTTCAAATTACAATGAAAGCAATACTAGGTCTGTAGTAATTATCTTTAGATGTGGGACTCAACCAAATGGAACATGGCACCTCTTTATCTGCAGACAGGGAGAAGACATGCTGCCCATGTGAAAGTTATTTAAAGTCATGCATTCCTACCCTTTGCCTTCCCTCTTTCCAATTTTTTTTTTTTTTAAATTATAACCCAAACTGTACCGCCTCTTGCTGTAAACTAGTGGTCCTTACTAAGTTTGGGGGAAAAAAAGAATACAGAAAATAAGGAATGAAAGACTTTAAGTTACGTATTTAATTTAAATAGTGTGACGTATTTAGAATTATTATATCAAAATGCAAAATAAAGCCGTTCAAAACATTGGGTAAATCTGAATAAAACTGGAAAACAGCCCGGAGATCCTGATTTCGGCAGCTTTGGAGAAAGTGCTGGTTAATCTCTACTTTTAACTAGCCCCCCAGGATATCTGGGGGCTCTCTAAAGTCTAGGAACACGGTATAGGGCTTGGAGAGTTCACATAATTAGTAAGTTCTGAAGGGAGCACGGCAGGGTCAGCAATCAGTGCAGGGCAGGTTCCAGTAGGCCGTGCGTGTGCTGCTTGGTGGTGTGATGTCAAGCGCACGGTGCAGGCAGGCAGGATGCAGCGGGGAGACTGTTATGTGTGGAGCCAAGATGGGTATGGGAAAAAGGAGAGAGGAACAGGAGCCAAAAACGTACAAATAAACAGAAAAGAATTCTAGGGGAGCTTACCGTTGGAGTGGAGAGATTAGAGACTATGAAATGGAGAAATACAGAAAGGGGAGGAGGAAGAAAAGAAAAGAATGAATAAATAAGAATCAGAAAGGTTAAAGAACCGCAAAGTTCCCAGGGATTCCCACCGGTGCAGCTATGAGGTCTGGGGAGGTCGCTCTCCGGTGTTGCAGCACAGCCTGGCCAGAAGGCGCAGAGGCATACAACCCCAGGTATTCAGGGAACAGAAAGAGAAGGAAGATATAGAGAGATGAGAAACTGAGCAATGAAGAAAGACAAAAAGGGAAAAAGGGGAAAAAGAAAACAAAACAAATTAAAAAAAAAAAACACAAGAAAGGCCCCCAAAGAAACAGAAAAAAAAAAATGTAAAAAGAAATGCTCTCAGGGATTCCTGTTCACGTCTGTGGAAGCTGAAGGGGAGTCTCCCTGCCACATAGCTCAGCCTGGCCAGAAAGGGCTCCCAACTCAAGAAAAGGAAAAGAAAACAAACAATTCAAAACAAACGAACGAACAAAAGCCCCTGGATCCCACCAGCGTGGCAGCCCAAACCAGGAAGCCGCTCCATACTCTAACGGAGCTCCACAGCCCCTGAGGAAGAAGCAAAGATGGCGCTCGGAGCCAGGTACTTGAGCGAAGGGAGAGGGAGGTGGCGAGAGGCAAGTAAGAAATCAAAAAAAGCAGGAAAAAAAAAGCAACACTAGCAGCCAACAAATGGCACTCAGAGAGCCAGCTAGTGCAGGCTGGTGTTGCTGGACAAGAGACTGTGTCTGTGGGAAGCAGATGGGGCCGAGTGTTGGTGAAGAAGGGTAGATAGTGGGAAAGCATATATCACAAATTACCGGAGCTCTTCAGCCCCTCAGGAAGAAGCAAAGATGGTGCACGGAGCGAGGTACTTGAGGGAAAGGAGGGGGAGGTGGGGAGAGGCAAGTAGGAAATAAAAAGAAGCAGAAAAAAAGCAACACCAGCAGCCAACAAATAGCACTCAGAGAGCCACCCGTTCGGGTGTGTGGAATCCAAGCAGCCGCTGTTTCCCAGTCAAGAGACTGTGGCCCCGGGAAGCAGAGGAGGCCGAGTGGGGGTGAAGAAGGGTGGGTGGTGGGAAAGCGTATATCACCAATTACCGGTTGTTTTGTCTCCCTCTGGAAGCTCCGTGAGGCTGCTTTCTCATACCCCCTGTTTGCTTGTCTCTGATAGGAGTCCAAGATGGCAGATCCGTGCTGCGTTGGCTGGTAGGGGACCTCTGCATGAATCTCTCCTCGCTCTCCGTTCTCTGTCAGTTTTCTCACTCCATTTGGTGCTTGGCTGAGTTCTTTATCTCTTCATTTGATGTTTTAGGGTTTCAGGATT